>NW_007579643.1:16153-31198 GCF_000690725.1 Stegastes partitus | reverse complement strand
TTTCTGTGGCGGATGATCTTGGACCGATCTCCGTCATCCTCAGCATTTGGAGAGCTCTGTTGGTGGAGCTGCTGTTGTAGCTCCTCCATCTCCTGCTGGAACGTCCTCTCCTTCTCTCTGGCAGCTTCCATCATGACCACGAATTGTTCGCTCATGTGGTGGTGCTCAGCTTGCAGACGTTCGACGAGCTCACTCTGCTCAGAGACTCTTTGTTGCAGCGAAGATACATTTCTCTGCTTCTGTCTCAGCTCCTGCGTTTCTCTGAACAGCTCTTCACACTCATCCTGGAGCTGTTCGTACCACTCTCTCTGCTGAGCGTACTCCATCTCCAGCTCCTCCATGGCGTCCTGCTTTTCCTGCAGTTGCTGAGTCATACCAGTCAGCTGCTTCTCCAGATCCACCTTAATACTTTTGCATTCTCTATGCTGATCTCGCTCTCTGTGGTATAAGTCCTTCCAGTCCATAGTGGACCTTTGGGACTTTTCAAGTTCAATGGTCAAATACCGGATTTGACCCCACAGAGATCTGTTTTCATCTCGCTCACTTCTGAGGAAGTCATCGAGCTGGTGGATCTTAGCATCCTGACTGGCTGTGGTTTCAGACAGCTGCTCGATCTTGGCCTCCTGGTCCTTAGTGTGTTCAGAGAGCTGCTGTATTTTACTCTTCTGAACTACACTGTTTCCACAGAGCTCTTTGTTGTGCGTCTCCAGAGAGACGATCTTTTCTTGAGCTCTGTGGAGCTCAGCCTTAAGTTCTTCCACCTGGTTCAGCAGAGCTTTATTTTTTGCTCTGCCGAACCAGTTGGAGGGTTTCAGGGCGGTTAATCTCCGTTTTGAAGTCTCACTGGTCATTGTGGTCTTCTTTCCTGAAGATTCTGTTGCTGCCGTATGTCTGCTGTTGTGGGCTTTTAAAAAAGCTGCTCCTCACTCTTTGCTGCTTGCACTGAGAATGTCTGAACACGAGTGAGTACAGCAGAACCAGTTGGATAGTTAAGCATTTTTTGGACAGCTGATGATGTCATCAAAGGACACCAATGACATCATCAATGTCCAGAATTCTGGTTTTGAGGTTCTGGAGTTCTGCTGATGTTTACATTCCATTTACAGTTCTCTCTGCTCTCAATGGGAAATTCAAAAGAAAACAAAAAGTCGTTTGTTCACAGAAGCATGAAGGAAAGATTTAGTATCAAAGAAGCAAAGGGTTTTAAGATTGGATGAGTCTCGAGTTTTCTCAGAAAAGATTTCCATGGCAGCTTTCAGTCCACTGTGGGGCAATCAGTGTCCCGTAGCCTGAATCTGGACCCCCCAACAAAAACATTTTGTTCACATTAAACTTTGTAAACACACAGCTCCCATAAACCCCCAAATTTCGTTGACAACCCCATCGCTGTGGCAGATTAGAGGAATGAAGGAGTCCGCTGTTGTTGATCAGTCGTGGAAAATGTCTTCCTACTTTCATCTTCTTTCATTACTGAGCAGCTTTCTAATGGTAGATAAGCTAACTTAGTCATCCTGCCGTTTTGTTGCACAGCTATGTATTCAACTTGCATTCATTTTCAAAATGATGGTGATGAAAATGACACACTTCTTGTGCAGCAGCTGGATGCAGGTAGCAGGTGTAGATACAGGTGTGAGTATGTATGTTTTAGAGAAATAATATTATTGGACATTGACGGCATTATTGAACTACTAATACATATCATTTATATATTAGTACATGTATTAATTCCTCCAAAAATTAATTGTTTCCATCTCTAATTATAAAAATAAACATAATTTTCTATGTTAAATTTGTCTCCCTGTTAATAATCTGAGTATGTAGTAAAAAATAAATCTGAGTAATAGAATTGACTATTTATTTAAGCACGGTTATAGCTCACTGTCACATTTTTTAATCCGACTTCAGGTTCTATAAACCGGGTTGCAAGGTGGCGCAGTTGGTAGCAATGTTGTCTCGCAGCAAGAAGGTCGCCGGTTCTCGTCTTTCTGTGTGGAGTTTGCATGTTCTCCCCGTGCAGCATGGGTTCTCTGCCTAAATATTTAATCTTTTTTTCAAGCCCACCCTTCACTGAACTTTGCATCTTTTTAAAAATTTGAACTGTAATTATGTTTTCAGTAATGTGATGGAAACAACACACTTTATATAGTTTTACATTGTTGACATATAGTATCAGAATTTACGTACACACACTACACACATACAACAGTGACACATATTTGCTCATAAGTCCCGTTGCAGGGATTAACAAAATAATATCAATATTTCTTTGAAAAAAACAACAACAACAACTTCACAATAAAAGCTGCTATAAATGTGGGGTGTATCATTTTCACTGAATGCTAACTAACTATAGGTGTAAAAGACGTCTAACAATCAGCACTGTCATGTGTGAATTATCAGAGCAACACATGAAACATCTTCCCAAACTACAGGAGATTCAGTCACACAGACTATCAGGCTGAAAAGTCAAAGACAAATTGCAGAAACAGAGAGTACGAACCGAGAAACTATTTCATATTAGGGTCTGACAAAATGTGACCAACCGCTGTAGTATTTTTTTGTAACGCTGATTCATTTCCCTTGTGTGTTCACAGTATTTTGTCTACCCCCTGTACATTCATGGCTTGAATAGGTCTGTTTTTCATTTTCAACACTGCAACTGTTAGAAAAAAAAAAAAATCCTTACATTTTGTAAGTGGTTCATCCAGTAACAAAATAAATTAAATATCTTATGTACAAAACAAATACACATTTTCACAAAATACAAAAATGAAAGCAATACAAAGTGGTCCGTAAAAAGATGATTTGATCTTGTCTGCACCAGGAAAATATTTCAAACATTTTAATAAAGATACATCCATGTTTCATGTTTTGGAAGTAAATCATTTGAATTCAGAAAACTGTTATTGAAATACTAACCAGGCCCTGTAGATGAGGCTACGTAGCCTGCGGTCTGGAGAGATTCTTAGCCTGTTGATTCATAGGGATCTGTGGACATCGGCCGTGTTTGTAACTGGCATTTCCTCCAGCCTACGGCCAGTTCTTTTGTGACGAGAACAAGCCCTCCTTATGCTTCTCACTGAGCTCATCCGTCCGTCCGTCTACCCATCCCTATCTGCCTCACTTCCTCTTGTCCTGCCTGTCCTCCCTCTCGCTCGCTGTCTCTGACACATACAGTACAAGAGCGCTCACACTCGGGGGAGTCATGTTCTCATGACTGAACATGATTGACTTGGTGAATAAGGCATTAAAAACTCTAACACACTCTCTGTGGCCGAGCAGCAGCTATAGATCACTGGGCAACAGCTTTGAAATACAATGAGCGGATTCAAAGTGCCTCTGGCGATGGCTATCTGCCATCTGGTCAGATCTTTGATACACAAAGTAGGACGCTTGTTGAACTGCTCAGCGTGTTGTTTGTGACTAGCGGGTTTGCAATTTGTGACAGATGACAGATCATAATAATGTCAACGAGAAGAACAAGACAGGCTGCGTTAGAAAGTGCAGCTTCAGTTGTTGCTCTGCAGACTGTAATGGTAGGAATGTGCCTCTTTGCATATACTGCGGATGCATTTTTAGCAGAAATCAGAATAACAGGAGCAGGTAGGAATTCAGAATGCAGCGAGAGGAAAGTCAACAAGTTGATGACTGCAGAATAAAACAAAAAGTCCTCCACACAGTGTGATATCATTTGGATTTGAGGCACAACAACACCCTGAGCGACACCACTTCAGAGTGGCAGGAAAAAACAAAAGCTCAGAACAGGTCAGAACACCAGCCGAGGCGAGGCAGCGCATGCACCTCGTTGCCAGTCATTTTGGCAGATGACCAGGTATTGTGCTGAGAGTTCTTGCCTCCAAAGAAGTGCCGGGGGGTTAATTTTGTAATACACGTGCCTTCACAGCAGGTGAGTTTTCTCTCGCGAAATAGCTCTGGTCGGTGAACTCAGACGACTGAAAGCAGAGGAGTGTCAGACTGCTCTCGTTTATCCAGCCGGCTCCTGCCAATAACAGAAACAACCTGGAGAGCAAGTTGCTATACTGCTGTCCAGTTTTTTTTCCCCCTTCTTTATTAATCACGCTTCATCCACTTTCATGTTCGTCGATCTCCTCCCCCACCGGCTGAGTGTCAGCAGCGTGGGCGAGTGTTTGAAGTGGGATGGAGATAGACACAGTTGGGATCATGTCAGAAGGTGCCATTTGGCTATTTTCAGTGTTGCACATCGGTAAAAGCCTTCCAGACTTGACCTAAAAATAATAAAAACAAAACAAGAAAAGCACACATGAACTGAAAAGTGTTCCTTTGTCCTGTTTATCATACAAATCACAAATGCCATCCTAAATCTTTGAAGCGGGTTTCTTTGCATTAACAGCCTCAACCACTCCTGAATATTGGATGAACTTTACAACAATTTTCTTCCTGGAAGTGGTCACTAAAATGAGGCACATTATCAGGCGGGCTTTACTTGACTGGCCCACTGGGACCAACAAGAGTCAGTGAAGTTGAGGTAAATTTAGCACCATGGATAATTCTTTTCAGAGGAAGCACAAAAAACAAGAAAAACACTAAAAGTCGGGGCATGTCCAGTGTATGATATGAAGGCATCATATTTTCTGATCAATAACTAAACAACTAACAGTGAAAAAAGAATTTCTGCTTCAAAAAACAGTTAGGAAACCACAATAAGTACTCATTGTGGTTTAACTAGTAATGGTTTTTGGATTTGTATTATTGACCCACTATACATACATGCAATTATCTGGCCTAAATAATGCAATAAATGTGTTCCAATACTTTCAACAAAGGAGGAAGTCTGAATTTCTTTAGCACAGCAGAGTGGTAAATGTTAACATCAGTGTGTTAATTGCAAAAAAAAGAAAGAAAGAAAGAAAGAAAGAAAGAAAAGAAAAACTAATAAAGAACATAGTATTAGTGAAGGAGTTAATTGTGGAGTTATGGAGTACACAAGGTTCTGTGGTAGGAGCGTCACTTTTCACATTGTACATGCTCCCCCAAGGCAAAATTAATACGTAACGCTGCATCAACTTTCATTTCTATGCAGATGACACCCAGCTATATTTATCTATAAAAGCTAAATGAAACGATTCACTTCAAGCATGTGTTAAAGACAGAAAATGACTTGGAATTTTCTTCTTCTAACTTCAGACAACACTGAAGTTATTGTATTATGCCCTAAAGATCCTAGAAATCTAACCATATTGCTACTCTGGGTGACATTTCCTTGGCCTCCAACATTGATGTGAATAACCTTAGAGTTACACATAAAAAAGATATTTCCACACATAAAACTGGTCTCTAGGACGGCCTTCTGTCACCTGCATAATTTTGTCAAAATCAGGAACATCCTGTCTCAGAGTGATGCTGATAAAGTAGTTCATGCATAAGCTGGATTATTGTATTTCCTTATTATCAGGATGTCCCAGTAACTCTCTTAAAAGCCTCCAGCTGATCCAAAACGCTGCAGCAACTGTACTGACAGGAACTAGGTGGAGAGATCGTATTTCTCCCATATTGGCTTCTCTTTATTGGCGCCCTGTAGAACTAGAATCAAATTTAAAATCCTCCTTACATACAAAGCTCTTAATGACCACGCTCCATCGGAACTTAAAGGCCTTATTACACCATATTATCCCAACAGAGCACTTCGCTGTGAGAGTGCAGGTTTACTTGTGGTTCATAGAGTTTCAAAAAGCAGAGTGGAAGGTGGAGTCGTCGGCTATTAAACTCATTTGTTGTGGAATCAGCTCCCTGTTTGGGTTCATGAGGCCTAAAACTTTGCTTGTTGATAAAGCTTATAGTTGGGCCTGGTGACCCTGAAACATCCCTTAGCTATGCTGCTGGAGGTCTAGACTGTTGGGGGACGTCGCATGATGTAATGAGCACCTCTACCGACATTTTATGTGGATCCGTATGACACCATTCCAAGTCATTAACTTCTCTTACCTTTAGTTTGTGGTTTGTCTAGTCACTGTCTCACTAAACTACCAAGCGTTTATCATCCTCTTATCTGTTGTTCATCTGACTTCTGTCTGCTATGCTCTTCTCTCTCCCCTGTATCCTCACCTTAACAGGTTGAGGCATATAGTTGCCCTCACTGACCCTAGTTCTGCCAGACTTATGTCTCTACGGCTTCTCACTGTCACCAAAGAACATATTTAAAGGGAACCTTTGGATTTGTTGGTTTCTATCTATAATATAATGTTGTAAGGTCTTCACCTTATTATGCAATGTGCCTTGAGATAACGTTGTGAATGTAGTAAAATTGCATTCAACTGAATTGAATTTAAAACTTCATTAGGTGAAGGTTAGTCTTGTTTCAACAAGACCAAGGCTCTGTCCCTGACCGGCTACACAGCAGGGAAGTAAATGCTCAGTATGCTCACAATGTTAATGCTGTTGTAAATGGAGGGTTAGCACGTTCTACGTAGCACAAAACACAAAAATGTCTTCAGCTTTGCAGGTATTTGGCCTTCAACCAAAGTACAGAAATGAAATATTTGATCTGATGACGGTGTTAGTTGGAAATGACTACAGTTAAAACCTCTCAGTCCGTCAAGTTAAAAAACCCCAAAAAAACCAAATCAAAACTCATTGTATGTCTCTGTATTTCTTGTGTTTGTATTCTTTGATCATTATTAGTTATTAATGTTACACCAGGAAATTCACACAGGGTAAAAGATTTACTTACTTACCAGCCAAACTATGAGAACAACACAAGCTATGAAGGGGATGAGAACCAAAAGCAGAGGAGTTCTCCTGGCCCAGCTGTATCCACGATTCTCCTCCTGACTCCCTAGAGGAGGGAAATTATTGGAAATATTACTGACTACAGTTACACCTTAGAAATATGATAGTAGGCAGGCCGATCCACTTGATCTTTATTTATTGAACTTGTAAGGGAGGATTCTGGTAGGAGTCAAGCTCAATCACAGGCAGAGATTCTCTATTTCAAAAAATATTCTCACTTTTGTCACCCTTTGTGATGTCTAGTAGCATAAAAACGTACATAGCAGCTACCAGCAGCATAAAACTTGCTGTTAAAGATTTTTTAGGTCCTTTAAGTACATTTACTGTCTGCGTTTTCAAGGTTACATATCTGATTGCTGTCCACAGCTGCGTGTCCTTGACCCTAAATCAATATCTTCCCTCTAACAGGCTGTTAAGCTGCCTTCAGCTTTTTAGGCATCCATTAAAAATTAACACCTTACATGCAAATGAATAATGTACCTGGTGTATGTTGGAGATTAAGGCATGGCGGCGGCTTGCACGAGAAGCCGGATGTTCCTTGAGCAGCAGATTGTAAGACGTCTTTGATGTAGTCGAAGTAAAGGCCAGACAGTAAGCTGCCCTCCTGGTAGTGGCACTGGAAGACTTGCATCGCTGTTTCCTGGGAGATCAGAAAACAAGCCATCATTAAATAACTCAATTATCAAATTAAATGTGGAAAACAGACCCCTGAATGTCCAAAATATCGCATACTGCAGCCTAAAACCGAACGACGGTGCTTTGCCGTCTCTCTAAGTGCTTGGTAGACGCATAATCTGATTTTATACTCATCATACTTTAACCTTTTCGAAATATCAGTACACAAACACGCGTAATTTAATTTAATGCTGTTTGCACTCAGGCAGAGGCTTATACGGTGAGTGTTTACCCACCAGTTCCTCGTGGTCAAAGGTGAAGCGCAAACTCTTGAGCATTGCGATGAAGACGATTATGTTTTCTTTGTTGGAGGAGATGGCACCGAACATGTTGGCCAGCTTGCGCAGACTTTGCTCCAAAGGATAGATATTTAACACCACCCAGCACGTGCCAGCCTGGAGATATAAAATAGTTCAATTTAAAAAAAAAAAAATCAAGACTCCCTTATTTTCTACTTAAACAGTTTATATTGCTTCATACGTACCACTTCTTTGGGAATGTAACTAACAGGAATCTCATAATCAGAGGGAATATTCTGCTTCTGCAACGACAACGCAATATCAGTGATTTCAAAGCCTTCTAGAAACACTGACATTCAGCATATATAAACAGGAGATCATGTGACAACGACATGCTGTAAATGCATCAGTAATCTCACCAATATTGACAGCTTGCTCACATCATCAGTTATTGGAGCTCCAAATTTTCCAGAGCAGAGATTCAGACTCGTTAGTAGACTCAAGAAGAGACAAGGTGCTTTCAAGATCTGGAGCCGAAACATACAAACATCATGCAGTGTATTTACATTACATCAGGTATAGTATCTATAAAAATAGCCTATAAAAGCACGCAGCATCTCGCTTGAGGGTATCACGGTTGTATTTTTGTATAGGACAGCACAACTACTTTCCTCCCCCACATAGAGGTGAGGGTTCTGGTGTCTTTACTGAGCATAAACACAGTCAAATAAGAGGTTGGATATTGTCTTTTGTAACTAAAATGCCTTTGGGTTTCTGTCTAAAACAGGGCTGCAGTTGATTAACTGATCAATGGGTCGACAGATTTATAATTTTACTTTGATCATGTTTAGTGGTCATTTTTTAAAAAGGCCAAATTGGTTCCAGCCCTGAAATGTTAGAATTTTAAAACATTTGCAGATTTTCTTTGTCAAATATGACTATAAATTAAATGGTAATTGGGCAGTCTGAGAGGATAGCATGTTTTTTTAATAACTCTTTTAAAATAACCATTTAAACAAGTAATTTGTAACAGTGCATTTTTAACCTAGCAAGTAATCCATTTCACCCCTTTTACCCTAATGTGTCATATCACTTAACAACCCCTTTTAAAACAGTGTAGCAGCAGCAGTGTATGGAGGATGTTGCTGCAGACCTCTTAGCACATTAAAATGTCTCTTAGTGCAACTACAAAAGGAAGCTTGCTTCAGTGTTTTAAATCTTTCGTTTTAAATCTAAAGACAGACAGAAGCTTTGTGATTTTTATGAAATTATACAGTCGCATTTTATTGCGAGTAAACAGCTGAAAGGGCAAACCAAAGAGATGATTATCATAAAATCTAATATTCTGCTATTTAACAAACAGAACACAAGTGGAGGAAAAAAAAACCTGCATCAGTATTACAACACATACTTAGAGGAAATGTGTTTAAAAGAAGAAGAAAAGAGAACATGCCACTTACTTTCTTCCTCATATGGAGCAAGAATCCGACGTTTCTCAAATCCAGTGCATGAAATTCAGTGTTTTCGCTTCAAAGGCAGAGCTCATCTCTGTGTGTGTTTGCATGTGTGTAGTGTCCAAAGCGTGCAGTTGAAACTTGAGGATCGGCCGGCAGTCTGCTTTCACTTCAGACACACTGGTGAAGTCTTTTGACGTGGTGGAGAGGCCGCCTACAGGCTGAGTCATTATGTCACACACTGACGCTGTCTGAGAGTTTTCCATAAACTCCCACGTATCAATTTGTTCGTCAGGAGAAAGTGGGTGCTTGTTCTCTTGGGAGAATATTTCGCTTAGAATATGTCAAGGTTATTCCCCAAGCTGTTGCCGGGAAAATGTGAAAATGAGATGATGAAAGGTAGTTCAGATACTCCAGCATGCTCCCTGTGGTTTTATCTGATAAACTCGAGCCCTTTTATTCCATTTATACATTTTATTTTTGTAATATTTGGCATGCTTTGGCTCAAAGATACACATCTTTTGTTTGAGTGCATGCGTATAGATTTGTGTGCAGAGGTTTAGTTGCATGCTAATAAAGTGAACCCACGCAACAATCATTATCCATAATTGATCCCCATTACCGAATCAATACCGGTCACAAAGGATAGATTGAAGAACTACCGAAGAACAGTTAGGAAGTGATAACTAAACACTGCTGTGTGGAGTGTTGGAACACAACAGTAAGAATGTTGTGCCCGTAATGCAAACAAAGGAGGAATGTGTGGTTTGTTTACGTGTGATTAAATGTCCTCATTTTAAATGAAGACACTGTTCGGCAATCAGGGAAGGAGTACTTTGTTCACTGGAGCTGGGAGTGAAAACGTGACACTGAGCAGGTCAACTAAAGCAGGTCACGTCTATAAATAAACCCAGACGGCGTAGGACCCCTCAAAACAAAAAAACTCACTCAGGCTGCAGGCGTGAGAAGGAGCTCAAGGGCATTCATTCAGACCAACAGGTGAGAAAGAATGAATCGACTAACACGAAATGCAACTTAAATTTGTGGTGTCATGTCAGATGTGACAGATTTGCATGGATACATTCACTTACGATGCCATTGCCAGCACAATGTGGGACGATACTGTGTGATACTCCACCGATAAACCAGCTGCATGTGTGTAGCTCTGGATAAAGAATAAAACTAAAGACAGATGTCACTTGTTTTACAACATATTGAAATTCATCTGCAAATGCTACTTCATTGTGTGCAAAACTTTGTTTTTATGAGAACAAGTGCGGGTAGAAGAGAGTTTACGACTGAACACATGTAAGTGCTTGCTTGTCGTTTCGTGTCTACATGTAGAAATGGATGACTTGGAACAGGAGGGCATAAACGAAGAGCTGATTGAGTTTGCCATTCGAGAGAGCATTCAAGATGCCCACAAGCTGCCATATTCACTGCAAACAAACAGGTATGAAAGAGGGTAAAGTGTCTATAAAGTTCTGGGCTTTGGCTGCCTGTTAAAACGCCTGTTAAATGTTTATTGTTGATGCAAATTTTTTTGATCACGGGATAAACAAATGTTATGAAAGATGTGCAGAATCCAAATTCACAGTAAACTCTATCATCGTGTTTCTTGTGTGAATGCTTTAATTTCACCCAGTTTTGTCCCATATTGCTATTAGGAAAGAAACAAACAGTGACGACTTTATGAAAATAATGGCAGCCATCCACAAAGGTAAGGTTGCTGTTTGTTATATGTGTGTGTGATTTTGGATTAAAGAGTCATGTTAAAGGTCCAAAATTGTGTCTCTTTTCAACAAAAAAATCAAAGTCTCACATGATATGAGAATGTGTCTTTAAAATTTTCACCTCAAAATACATTTCTGCCTGTTTACTATCATACCCTCAGTCCAGGTTGGAGTTATGAGTATATCCGGGCTATTTCAATAAACAGGGTTCAAGATGGCGGCGAGTTTGGGTGTGTAAACTAACAAACACGCACATTGCCTTCCGTGGCTGACCGGGGTGTGATAATCTGCCACGCATGACTGACGCTGGGCAGGTGTGCTCTCTCGACCGTTTGTGGATTCCTTTTCTGGGTTTTTGGTTATTTCGTTACCCCGGATTCTGGGATTATGCTATTATTCTATGTGGGTTGTTTTGTTGTTTTTCTTTTGGTCATTTATTCAGGATTTTTTTTTTTTATGATTGTGATCTTGTTTTTCTCTGCATGGGCTTGACTTTAAGTGGCTTCCTTTTCCTTTCACTGTAACTGTGCTGGTTTTGGTTTTGTTCTTGTTATGCTGTTTCTGTTTCTGTGTCTGTAGCTGTAGCTGTGGTTGTGCTGGTGCTGGCCCCTTCCGGTTGAGGACTCTGTCTGTGTCTGTGATTGACAGCGAAGAGATAAATAGTTGACCGTACAGTAGCCAACATAGCCGTGACTGAATGTATTCTAACTTTTTTTGAGTGGACACTGTAATGTCACAGAATTGATGAGTTTGTCCGACAATATTGTGGTTATAAAATCAGTAGTTTAGTGGTGCAGAGTAGCAGTGAGGAAATGGCTCTGAAGTGACTGCTGGCATGAAAACACATCCACCTATCTGATCCTTGTTTATCGGTTTAACTTCATTTCCCTGAATGTCCCTCAGCTTTATAGGTTTCCCAGAGCTCTGACCTGTGGGAATGTGATCAATGCTAATGCTAGCCACATTAGACTCACAACACAAGGAAGGAATGTCAAAAGTAAACATTTTCATATCTTGCCAGGTTTTCCTTCAAACCTCCAAGTTTCTAAGAACCACGAAACACAAAAAACACACCTTCACTGTATGGGACCTTTAAGCAGTGCATCTGCAACATCACAAACGTGAGACTTTGTGTGTATAGGGTCACACATGTCTTCATACCTGTGTGGATGAACTCACAGTTTGTCCATGAATATTATGTTTCCCTGTGTGGGTCTTGGTTGTATCTCCACAGGGGATGTGGATGCACTACAGGCGCTGTCAGGTTGTGTGTCTGCCTTCAGAGAGAGTGACGGCAGGGGCTGGATGCCTCTGCACGCAGCAGCTGTGCAGCCGCAGCAAGGCGTCCTGCACGTGGTGCTGCAGGGTGAGAGAGTAAACCAAAGCTTGATGAACACCTTCATGTTTCCCAGTAGCCGTGAACTGAGTGTGTTTCCTCTAAATTCTTACTAGTGCTTTTGTTGTTGCAGCGTTGACATCCGCAGAGCTGACGCTGGAGGAGCAGACGGAGGAGGGGGACACGGCCCTGACTCTGGCTGCCGAGGCCGGCCGGGTGGAAAGTGTCAGGATGCTGCTGCAGCACGGAGCCTCACCACACAACACCAACAGCAGGAATGAATCTCCTCTGCTCATCGGTACACAAACAATGCACACAGTTACTCATTCATTCATCCCTCATTAACAGTTATTAGTAGATCTGCCATTTTAGGAAAATGTATTGTTACACCGAATACTTTACAAATTGGGTGTTATCATTTCTAAACTGAACCGACTCTCTGCTTTGTGTCCTGTCCTTAGTCTGATTTAACCACCAATCATCTCCTGTGCACATGTTTTAACTTGTTGTAGTTGTCAATCAACTTGTAAAAATGATTATTTTCCAACCTCAACTGCATGTTTAATTGTAACTTCTTCATCAGTAATCAGGTGTTTTTACTGTCTCATCCTGTACATTTTGTAGCAGTGAGACAGAGCTCATACGACATGGTTTTATCCCTCATCATGGGTGGCGCCTTTGTGGAGCAGGTGTGTCTCACTAAATGGACGGCCACACATGAAGCCGCAAAGGTGAACGATGCTGCATTAGGATTACAACATTCAGGATAAATGTGCTATTTTCTCTCTTATATTTTGCCATCTTTCCTTAATTTTATATTACTCTGCACCAGGTGGGCTGTCCGGCTATTCTCATGCTGCTGCTTCGACATGGAGCCAAAGTCACAGCCAGAGACGGACACGGGGTGACACCTCTGGGGATTGCAGCCGATCACGGCAACACTGAAGCGTTGGACATACTCGTACAGCATGGTAAAACACTGAAAGGAAGCTATTTTGGGAAACACCGTAGCTGCACAGTGTCTCCCTCTGGTCAGACTGTGCTGTATTTTCTCTGCCTTCCACTAGGTGGTGATGTGAACGCCCAGGCTAGCAACGGAGACACAGTCCTGTATGATGCGTCTGGATCTGGAAACTTGGACTGTGTCAAGCTGCTTTTGCAGCACGGAGCCAACCCAAACGTAGCCAGCTACGCCTGCCAGCTGCCCATCCACAGAGCTGCGTATGAAGGACACATACTGTGAGTTAACCTTCATGTTCTGAAGCTGTGTGACTGACCGAATGAGCAGACGGTCACTCTGACGCACTGGATTTGGTGATATTCTCATGCTACCCAAAATACAGAAATCACTCAAGACAAATTAAAATTCTTTTCCTCTTATTTTGGAGCCAAATTGAACAAACTGTGGAGTAGAATATGTCTGTCTCTCTCCACCTCACAGCCCTGCAGTGTTTTCATCTGCACAAAGAGACTTCTGTTTAATACTGTTTTTCAGTTCTGTCACTAAATAACACTGTAGCTCAAACCACAATCTAATGAGCATTTTTCTCTGTGTCCTGTTTTGTGTTTTTCACTGTCTCTGGTGCTGCCTCTCTTCCTGTTTATCTCCCACTCCCTCTTTCTTTCTGCAGAGTCCTCAGAACTCTCATCCCCATCACCACAAAGCGAGCCATCCGTCTCTCGGGCCAGAATCCCGTTCACTCTGCGGCTGACGGAGGACAGGTCGAATGTCTGAAGCTGCTCATCCAGAAAGGTTTCGATGTCAACGCCCTGCTAGATACACACATCTCTGGTAGGATGCACATATGTACAAACCCCTCACCTCTTATAACAACACAATGTATTTCTAAAATGTGCATAATTTAGTACAAACACTTAGTAAATGCAAAGATGCACAAACACACATAAAGTGCTTTAGGTATTCTTGAACATATTGTTGACAAGTTAAACAAATCACTGCTTGTGACATTCCAACACAACAAAAATGCAACTTTGACCAGAGAACAAAGATAACTGATTGTACAGAGCAAAGCTTATCTCAAGAAAGATTGAAATATCTGCAAACTGGTTTTCACACTGTAGTGTAATCAATAGAAAAGAGTGGTCGGGTATGTCAAGTAAATGTTTTTAGGTAATAAACGACAGCGGTTGTGAAGTTTTCAGCTGTGTTAAACAACAATACTTGACGTTTTTAATCTATTTTCTTACTGGCTTACTGCAGAGAACTATGGGGATCTAAGGAAGTCTCCTCTTTACTTTGCTGTTTGCAATGGTGACGTGACCTGCGCTGAGATGTTACTGGCAGCCGGAGCGAGAACTGACCTGGACCCACTACGATGCATCTTGGTCGCTATAAGGGCTGAGAGGTATATACACATCAGTATTTATAATGATCAGCATCATTTTTTATGTTTCTGCAATGGTTAATGCACCTGTATGTGGAAGCTAGAAGCTATTTTTAATGCTAAAATATAATTAATATTGTTGTCCGAGTATTTTTTAAAACTTACTGTTTTACAAAAACCCGAGAAAAATAATAAAGCACATTATTTCTTGATTAAGATGTCAAATTATAGTTATTTACTTGCATTCTTGAAGAGAAAATTTAGTTTTAGTGGTTGAATGTTACGCTTGATTCATTTCTGGCTTCTCAGAGAAGTCATGTGAGCCGCCTCAAATTTGGGTATAAAAGAGTGAATTCAGTTTGAAAGTCCTCATTTCTGTTCAAAATGGTGAAACGTCAAGAGCTCACTGAAAACGAAAGAGTGTCATTAAAGCACTTCATGATGCTGGATGGTCTCTGAGACAAACAGGAAAAGACAAAGTGTTCTCACAATGTA
>NW_007579643.1:0-15046 GCF_000690725.1 Stegastes partitus | reverse complement strand
GTGATATCTGCAGGGTTGCACTGCAGTAACCTTTAACCTTTCCGTCCATATCCAGGTATGAGCTGGTGCAGCTGTTGCTGTCGTATGGAGCAGAGGTCAACTGTTATTTCCGAGTGATAAGCAACACGATGTTCCCCACAGCCCTGCAGTACTGCCTCGGAGACAACGTCATGCTGCGACTGCTGCTCAACAGCGGATATCAAGCTCATAAGCACGTATACACTACATGCTATTGTGCTAAAAGTACATGATTTATGTAAAGTAGAGGCAAAATATTGCAGTTTTTCTGATGTTGGATTCCATTTTAGTAACTGTGATATGTTAAACTTTATTTTAACACGTCATCTCTGCAACCATGTAGGTGTTTTCAGTGCTGCCATGGCAACAGTGAAGAAATGGACAGTACCTGGGCTGACCTCCACCACCAAGCATACAGGATTTACAGTCAACCCAAGACCATCTCAGTAAGAGACAATACATTCCTGGCACAATACCTCAACCTGAACACTCAATCACAAACTTTTCTCTTTTTCAGTTCTGCGAGTTTGTGTCGGTGTCGTGGCTCGCACATCTGGTGGGAAGCGTTGTGAGGATGCTTCTGGACTACGTCAGCCACGTCAGCATCTGTTCTCACCTCCAAAGAATCTTGGAGAGGAGGCCGGAGTGGGATGAGATCTCTGACATACTCAGTAAAACGCACACGTACAAAACACGCATATTAAAGCAGCATTAAAAACAAGCACGATTTAAATAGCTGTGCGTTTGTTTGTCCGCAGGTAAACCTCGGTCTCTGCAGCACTTGTGTCGCCTGGTGATCAGAAGTCGAATGAGCTTGAGGACGCTGAACGACCGCGAAGCCATGGCTGCTTTTCCTTTTCCTCCTCGACTGACAAACTTCCTGACTTACAGAGAGTACGACGTGTACGGTGAACTGTCGTCTACGTGAAACACATTTTATTCATCCCTGTGACTGAAACACTCGTTATATAACAGCACTAATCTAATTAAGCCAGCCCTCAGTACTTAGTTTACACTGACAGCACATTTCATCTCCCGTTTCTCGAACTGATTTTACGCCATCTGGACAAAAACGGTGACAACTCTGTGTTGCTGCGTGGCCTCTGCCCTCTTTCTGTATGCGTCTATTTATATTGCCAACTGCACTGCAAACTCGCAAAAGTACCATGAACACAAATGCCAATCAAGCACAGTGTGTACAGACTCATATAGCCTTCAGAGGAGGACAAATTCTGCAGATGAAGTGGATAAAAACAACAATCGTGTTCTCGTTTTCTGCTGTCTTTAAGTGTGCAGGTTGTGGATAGTCAATATCAGGTTTGAAAATGACAAAATATTGTTACTTCAATACAGCAGAACTTTTTTTAGAATGTTTTATTATTTTGTAATAAACAGTGCTATTTTAGAAAATGTTCAAATTATGCAACCAGTATGTAACGGGCTTAACGATTGAGGTTTAAATGACCAAAGCAGCAATTTAGTGTGTTTTTGTTCTGTAGGTGTGTTTGTACAACACACTGTCTAAAGACAACCGACTTTACCATAGAAACTCTGTGATGCTTATGCTGTGACGGCTTTTTTTTTTTTTACTTCCTTTAAAACCTGGTTTATTATTACTGAACATGAAATCTGTGATAGCTGGTCAATATGGGAAACTGTGTCCCATGAAGAAAGGTTACTTAAACACAATAAAATGACAATACATTAGAAAATATTCATGAAATAAATGTTGCTTAGTTGCACTATTTGCCTTGCAAGTCTGTCAGATTTATTAAAAGTAGTTTTTAAATTGCTGTAGGCGTGTTTCTCTCTATATTTATGTATTTCTGATGTGCAATATTAATACTTCTCTATCAGTATTTCTGCTTATGACAGAATCTGGCAATACCATTGATATGTGCAATATTGTTATTTCCACAGCCAGAGGAATTTGGACAATCAAAACTACTACTTATGCATATTTTGGTTTATTTTTATTTTTATTCTGATATTTCTCAAAAGTTTGCATGGTCCCCTTTGCTGCTGTAGCCATGCACATTTCCCCACTGTGCGATTAATAAAGGCTTATCGTATTGTAATGGTAAGTGAGCAGACCCAGAGAACAGGTGACCTGAGGCTGCTCTCTAATTGGTTGCTTCAGATTTTCCACTAGGTGCAACTGTCTGGGTATCAGTAGCCTATTTATTCTTATTTTGATTGGCCCCATGATGTTTTTCTCAGTCACACTCGCTATTAACTTCCAACTCTCACTTCACTCAGGCGCTTGCTAGTTGACCCAAATTGCAGGAGATGCCAGTTCAAATAAAAAGTGCATGAATGACCGTGCAATTTTCAGTTTCTTTGCCTCTACAACCCACCTTCTCAAAACAGTGACCCTTCCAAACATGTTATAGAATCAGCTGCTATTCAACATAATCCTTATGATACATCAAATAAAGTATTTGAACAACAGTCCACGACCAAGCTAGCAACTCTATGTGACTGTACTCAAGGCTAAATAACAATGACAACATGCTGATATTAGACCAGAATTACGTACTTATTAAGTCTAGTCCTAAACCAAGTAGATGACATGCTAAGGGATCACCATTACAAGGCGTCCTGAGGGGGGTATTAATGCTCATACCAAACTTCATTGTAATTTGTCAAGCAGTTGTTGAGACATTTTCCTTCAATCCCAAATGATACCTTCACTGTGGCACGAACGTCAAGCCAAACAAGAGTTTTAAAGCATCCCAAACAACCAAAGGCAACAGAGGAAGAAATCTGTTGTGAGCGGCACTCAGAGGCCATTTTTTGGACGATACATTCTCTCTGTTTATCTTTCTTGTTCTGCATATCTGTTGGGTCCAGTTGGTCTTTTTTGGCCATGAACAAAGCCCCTCGAGTCGTGGTGACAGAGTGCCACGCTGACAGGCCACACGGTCTCTGAGCTCACAGGCTTTTTGTAGCTCTGCCTCACTGAGCAGCGCCTCCCAAAAAAAGACGCTGCATCATGGGCCCCACACTTCGCTACGTTCCCCTCTGATCCCTCTCTTAAGGCCTAAACAGCAGCTGGGGAGATTAGAGCGGAGAGGACACAGAGGCTCACACATAAACCCGGCCAGCCAGGACAGATCCGGATCAGACCGGAGAGGACTCTTATCAGACTTTGACTGGACTCAGGATGTCCAAGCATCTTCTTTTGGCGAGAAACATTTCAAGTGGACTCCAATGACACCTCATGTCCTAAGATCTCCAGAAGCCTCGCGGTGGATCGTATCTTTTGTTGGAATCCTCAAACTCTTTCGTTTTCGGTTCTACACTAGATCACACGAAATCTGAGAACTGGTCTATCAGTTTTAGTTTGAGTCTGACTGGTTCGCGTTAATCACACCATGAGTTGTTTCGGGTATCGTCGAGAGCTGAGTAAGTACGAAGATGTCGATGAGGACGAGCTTTTGGCTTCCCTCAGCCCCGAGGAGCTGGCCGAGCTGGAAAAGGAGCTGGTCGACATCGATCCGGACGCCAATGTGCCCATAGGATTGAGACAGAGAGACCAGACTGATAAGACGCCGACGGGCACCTTCAGCAGAGAGGCCCTCATGAAGTACTGGGAAAACGAGACTCGTAGACTGCTGGAGGACGAGATCGGCGGAGGAAGTCCCAAACTGGTCAGTGCTAACATTTAATTAGAGACAGTGCTCATGTGTTTGAAGATTTATCAGATTGGCTCAGAACAGATTACTCAGAAAAGCACAGATAATTTTTCTAATTACTGAAAGGAAAACATACAAATAGCTCATTGTCCTACATTGAAGCCGTCTGTATTCAGAGCTACCTGGTACGAGTCTAACAGAAAACAAACAGTAATCAGTAATCACTTCAGTTTAGCATTTGAAGCCCTGACGAATTTTATTGAAACACAGGATGAAGAACAAGACGAGGAGTGTGTGACAGAAGAAAACAGCGAAGAAGAGGACGAGAAAGATGATGCAAATGAAAAAGAACAGAAAAAGTCTGAAAAACAAAAGGAGGAGGAGGAGGAGGAAGATGAAGATGAAGAAGAAGAAGAGGAGAGTGAGGAGGAAGAGGAACCTGTAACAGAAGAGGAGGAGGAGGAGGAGGAGGAAGAGGAGGAAGAGGAAGATAATAAATTAAAGCCTGAACCCTCAAAGGATTCAGGGCCGCTGACGTCGCGGTCCGACACCCCAACACTGCTGAGGCCTCAGAGGGTGGAGCCTGTCAGACTGACTCCTCCTCCTCCGCCTGTCGACCAAAACACGACTGGAAACCCGATTGTTGTCGACGACGCTCTGCAGCGAGTCCTTAGCAACGACCCTGAACTCACAGAGGTTAACCTCAATAATATTGATGACATCTCACAGGTACGAACACAAACCTTTCATGACGTACAACATTTAATTATTTTATTCATATTGTAATTATTTAGGAAAGTCTTGACCAATGTGACTGTTATCGTATGTAACCAGGAAGTGGAGAGATGTTTTGAAACTTTAGTGGTTCATAAACAACTTTATGAATCATCATATTAAGTTCTACTTTGTAGAATGTAGATATAATTAAACTGAGCTAAGCTGATACTAGCTAATAGCTAACACTAGGCTCATACTATGGTTCAATATGTATTCAGACATTTGACATGTCTTAATGTGGAGACTAACATGATACAAGAGCCAGTTATTATTGGTTAAACCTCCATAATGTCAAGTTAAGTCATTGTCTTTGGTGTAGCACAGTGAAAACAAAAGATGCTAATTCAAAGTTTTCAATACAGTAAAAAAAAGACTGGTTTGTCAAATTTACCTGAAAAGTTTAAGTATTAAAGTTTAAACCTAAGATCCTACAATATTATTTATTATACAAATTTACTTGACGGTAATGAATACTAACATTAAAACCGCACAATATTGTATGTTCCACAAATTTATTGGACTTATATTTAACATTGTGGTTAGGACCCTTTTAGAAAACATAAGTTTACCTGATGAAATCAAACATTAAGGCAAATGTTGTACAATAATTATTAGATGAATCTGCCTGACTAACTGAAACATAGAGGTTAGAACCTCACAGTATTATATGTTCCACAAATGGACCTGACTAATTCAAATATTAAAGTTAGGACCCAACAATATTATATATAATGCAAATGTATGTGATTAAATTAAAGCTCAAGGTTGAGACCCTTCAATATTATTTGTTATATACATTTACTAGACAACATGACAACCCGAAAATATTAGATTTAACACAAATTTGTCTGACTAATTTAAATATTAAAGTAAAAACAAAAAAATATCTTCCCATGTATAAATACAAAAAACAGATTTGCAACAAATCTTCCATAAAAGCCAACCACTTTTACAAACCGCCAAATTTGATATAGCATTTCTAGTAATACTATCAAGTATAGTAGATTTGCTGTCAGTTTAAATACGGTGGTACTGTTTAGTCAGAGCTAGTGTCCTCCTTTAATTGTTGAGTAACATTTGATCGTATGCCAGTTTATTTTTAGAGCCAGACATCTCGCCGTGGTTTTGTAATCGAGGACAGAGTTCAATAATTGGTCCAAACACTTCCTATGGCTGGAAAATAAACAAAAACAAGACATCCTCAATCAACAGTTTCAACAAGGTTTCTGTAGACATCTTTATGTTTAAAACAGTCTGTGGTCAATCAATGACAAGTAATGGCTAATTTTAGTATTAGAACAGCAGCTTGGACACAAACCCGTCTGTCAGCATGGTAAATACCGACCTCACTGAAGTGTTACATGTCCACAGGGATGTTCTGACCTGTGGCACTGCTGGTTGTTAGGGTGCCAAGTGATAAACATCCTGTCGAATGTAATGTGGTATTTCTTCCTCTGGGATACAGCCAAAATGATTTTCTACACAAATTTACAGCACAAAGTTGTCATTTGTTCTACTTATTTTCTCAGGAAACTCTCATCCGATTTGCTGAAGCATTGAGGCCCAACACACACGTGAGAGTCTTTAGCCTCGCCAACACCCGAGCCGACGACCCCGTGGCTCTAGCCATCGCTAAGATGCTGAGGGAGAACTCGTCCATCACCAGCCTGAATATAGAGTCCAACTACGTGACTGGGAAGGGCGTGATGGCGCTGGTTCAAGCTCTCCCAGGAAACAATACTCTGACTGAGCTTCGGTTCCACAACCAGAGACACATGTGCGGAGGACAGGTTGGTTTCCTTCTTCCCTCTCACTTTCTTGAATCAATCAAACCCATCTGTCGTGTTCGAACAACAACATGATAGTAATTATCTGTCTATATTCTCAGCCACCCAGGTCATTAGGATGCTAGTAGTTTCAGTAGAAGGCAACCGGACTTCTGTTTTTGGTTCTTGAAGGTATATCATCTTCCATCCAAGAGGTTTCTTCAGTTCTGAACAAGAAGAATTGGAGAAGCCTCTTCGATGAGAGGTGAAATGTCTTCAAAAACCAAAAACAGAAGTCCATTTGCCTTCTAATGAAGCTCCAAGGACATGATGGTAACTGTGCAACCAACTCCTACAGGTAGAAATGGAGATGGTGAAGATTCTGAGGGAAAACCACACTCTGATCAAACTGGGCTACCAGTTCAACCTTCCTGGTCCCAGAATGAGCATGACCGGGATCCTCACCAGGAACCAAGACCGCCAGAGACAGAAACGTCTGCAGGAGCAGCGGCAGCAGCAACAGCAGGGCCAAAAGGGGGCGCAAGATGGAGCAGTTTACCCAAGAACTACCGCACTGGTGAGCAGCTTTACTTTGTGTCCTACAAGCTGGACATTACGTTCTACTATCCTGTTGTTTTCCATGACTGTTTTCAAAGTCTTCATCTCTGTTAGAAACAACGATGAACTATACACCTTTAACTCCAAAAATGTCATATTTATCCACTTATTTGTAACGAGTTTTCCTTTTCTATCCGTAGCGAGGAACACCTGTTTCCTCACCGTACAGCTCACCTTGGTCCTCGCCCAAACTGCCCCGAAGCGACCTGGCTAAAAAACAGACTCCCCCTGCTCCACCTCCTCCTCCACCTCCACCGCCGCCGCCTCCACCTCCCCCACCACCGCCGCCTCCTCCCCCGCAGCGGGAGACCAAGAAGCCCACGAGGATGATCGCGGAGGTCATCAAGGCGCACGAAGCGGGCAGCAAAAAGGTGGTGAAAACGAAAGGGAAGAAGGGCAAGAAGGCCAAGGCGAAGGAGAAAGAGGAGACGAGCAGCATCCTGAAGGAGCTGAAGAACGCCCTGAGGCCGGTGTCGGTGGACAGGAGGGGGGAGGAGGGCAGCAGGCCGTCCACGCCGATGAGGTCAGCCCACGATCAGCTGATGGAGTCCATCCGCGGTAGCAGCATCCGCAGCCTGAGACGGGTGAGTGACGTCTAAATTAGCGTAGAATTTGCTCCTAATTCTGTTTTTCCACGAAGAAACTGCATCAGATGCTAGATTATTTAGAAATGCACCGAGTCGCAAGTGGCACGACCCTCCCTTCTCCAACGGAGGTGAAACACTGCTTCATTGTGTGAAAGGTTGGCAAAAATACTGTGCAGAAACGCAAGCAGACAAGCAAAGTGCTTCATACGAAATTGCTGCAGAGCCTCTCCAAAAGGCAAAGTAGAGAGTTTAATTTAGATGAGGATGACACAGAGTCAGCGGAGTCTGAGTCATCTCTGTGGCTGACATGGTTCGTTCTGTCTCTGCAGTGGGTGAAGGCAGGCAAGAGGCCACCAGCGAGCACCAATCTCAATGCTTTTACAGCCAGAAAAAGGCCAAAATACAGCCACGCCGGTCAAGTATTTTCACCCCAGAGAGGACGATAAGAGGGTCAGAAAACAAAGATAATTGGAAAAAGCATATTGTAATGAAGGGAGTGTGTTAATATTTTGAGTGCGTACTTTATTTTTCTTTCTAAAGACAGATAAGTACCGTCCTCGCAGCATTTAGAACAGCTTGTTACATAGTTAGAGTGGAAAATCGTCTCTGCCCTCAGATAGCGGGGGTCTCCTCCCGTCGCTGTGAAATTCCTGCCACTTAGTGCGGATATTTATAGAGGCTGTTCATAGGAGCTGGTTGATAAAGACAGATGTAACATGTTGCCACGGCACAAACCAACAAAACAAAAAGGACATTATGCACACAAGTGACATAAGGACAGAGCTGAGTTTACGTTTCAAAACTTCCCCACATTTCGAGTTTTGAAAAATATGCGGATGTGGTGACACGGTGCCTATTTTGGCAAATGAGCAACCAGAAGAAATGAACTGCAATAAATCTTTTTCATTCACTACTAAAACTAAACGTTGTTGTGACCGTGTCAGAAACCAACTCTTTGATGCACCAGTGACTCATTTTCATCTCATTCCTAACTTTGCTGTCAGGATTATATTTTTAAAAACAGAAAAAGAAGGCATTTTTATTTTATTTCTGAGTAATAATTCAGGGTTGCCTCCTCAGAAAACCCACATTTAAAAAAAATATATATATTTTTTTTTGACCTGCATTAAAAACTAACATATCTCGTCATTTTCCAGGTGGAAGTCCCGCATCATCTCCGATAATACCAGGAGAAATGAAAGAGATCATCTCGTTATCAAGCTAAAAGGTGGAATTAACGATGGAGTGACCAACAGTGACGAAACCACTCAAGCGCCAAAGGTGACAACGTGGGTTTTCTGAGGAGGCAACCCTGAATTCTTACGCATAAATAAAATGTTTAAAATATATACTGGAAATTTGCACTGCAGTAACGACAGCTTTACATTTTAATAACGTGTCAGATTTTTTGTACTCACGATAGAAAAACGGTATGTTGATTTTGAAACGAGTTTGTTTACGTTTTCTAAATCGCTGTTTTCTTGTAAAATTGTAAATACGACCTTGTTGTTGTTGGTTGAGCTACTGTATGTTTTAATGTCTAAATATAGCCATTTGCTGTTTACAATACTGCTCCTCTGAGTATGCAGACTGTTGATTCTTTGGTGACTGGATGAGCTCCACTTGAAAGAGACGGGTCAAGCTGTCGTGGAGTTGTTTTTATCAGTGAGTCAGCGCACTGGTCAAGCGCCACTGATGCATATTCCCACTCCGACACATTCGCAGGACGCCCACTCCGGTTGTCAGAGCAGGGCTTTTTGCGCACTTTGAACAATTCACAATGCGTGATGAGTGAAAGGAAGGAATACAGTCACTGTGACATCAGTGTTTCAGAAAAATTTTCACAGCATCAAACACAAATCTGTGGGCTCCTCTTAAAAGCTGCTCGACATAATGCACTTTAAAGAAGAAGAAACAACACATTCAGACAGTAAAAGTCTGTTCAGGCCAGTGGAGACGGGTTTTTTTTTTTTTTTTGCTGGTGTAGCCTTATTTGATCTGATGCCCAACAGCATGTTCTGGCTAATGTGGATGGAGCTGTCATCTGAATTTGCTTCAAATGTGTAAATGTAACAGAGCTGTTTTGTATAATGCTTAAAATTAGCAAATGAAACAGCTGCTACAAAGCGTGTTTACGGAACAATGCTATACAGTGTCAGCAGCAGTAGTAGAGATAAGTTAGAAAAGTGTGTTAGAACGCAACATTTAGACAAAGATTGGCAGAATAAGCTAACATAAACGAGCTCATCTTAAAATCCTACGATAAGAACGCTTGAAGCCGCAGACTTTCAGCTTATTGCACACTTCATATTTCTTTTACTGCAATATTGGCTTTTTTTTTTTGCCAATATCCAATATGTCGATATGGTCCAACTCTCAATCAACCGATACCGATATATGTTTGTTACTGCAGCCGCACTTGCTTACATGCTTCACGACGCAGTTTGATGTCGTCATCATTTGCAGTAAATGCCAGTAAATGCTGGCAAAATCCAGGCTTTAGATCAGATTAGACAGAACTTTATGTATCTCCTTTATTTTACTGCTTTTCATCATAAGCAAAAAAAAACAGATAACGATATTGACAGATACTACATTTTTATGCCAATATCGGGCCCATCCCTATTTGTATTACATCGCTTTAAGACTTCAGTGCCTTTTACTACTTCTGTGAACAGTTTTGGTGCTGAAAATGTTTTATGTTCAGTGTTAGAATGTGTTTGTTTTTCCTGCAAACTGTAAAAATAGAATCAATGCATGCAACGCGTAAGACACATGGTTTCATTAGGAACATTAACCACTTAAATCATGACATGAGACGACTGCGATGCTGGGACAAAAATGAAGAGTTTTCGGGTTGAACTGCGGGCAGTGTTTCCACAGAGGAAAGTCCAAACTACTGGATCAATAAAATAAATGCAGCATGGCTCAGACACAGTGAACAGAGGAGCCAGTTGTTGGACGATACATTCAGCACGGGGAAACATTTTCTTGGATCCATTCGATGACTTCTGCTTTTCAATAACCTTTTCATGAAACTGCTTCTTGTGCACGATTGTGCACGTCATACTGACCGGTGACTTCCAGATCCAGGCGTCTTACACTAGAACTACTTGCGACACACTCAGATGATCTCCACTTCAGTAATCTTGCACCAGCGTTGAATTAGGTGGATCACTTTAAAGGGGAGGAACCCTTACGCAATCACTCATTTTAAATTTTTAGAACTGACATTGCTTTGTAGAAATCTTGCCTTGAAATCTATTTTCATTTTCCACTTGAAAGAGTCTGTTTTTGTAAGTTCTAACCCAAAATGAACCAAATTAAATTGACCATAATTTAATGTTGAAAAGCTATTAAAGGAGAAAACTTCCAAGGGGGGGGAGTGAATACTATTTATAGGCACTGTACAGGATTGAATGTGTGAAAGCAGGACTTTGTCTTGCTTCTAAATTTAGATCTTATTGATCACTTGACATTTTTTTAACTTGTGTGTGGTGAGTTTGACGTCATGGTTGTAAAGTCAGTAGTTTTGTCCTGAAGAGCAGCAGCTTGGAAATGGATCTGATGTGACCGTTGATTAACACGTAGTTTCGCAACATAAAAAAATGTATTATATTGGGAACTCTGCTGCATTAAAATGCACTAGAGAGCCATATAACCACCTGAGATGCCACACAGATAGGAGGCAGGCACTGATTGAGGGAGATGATGAATTAGCCGGACAGAGCGGTGACACATGGAGAGAGGAATAGAACACGAGAGGGGAGATGACAGATAAGAGAGTGAAAGCAAGAGGCTGAGAGATGGGAGCTATTAGTATCAGCCATCCTAATCCTGGTCTTGCATTTGTTTATGTGTCTTGGAAGAGTTCCCCAACTTTTAAATCCACATCGCAGCTGTTCAAAGACAACAGTGGGGGGACCCGGGGGTGGCAACGAGGAGAAAGCTACAAACTTAATTAAGCATTTCCAAATGCATAGTTGACATTTTTAGAATGGCTTCCAGAATGAAAGGCATGTTGTTAATTTAAGCGTATTAAAAAAAAAATCAATTAGTGTGTTTCTTTGAAAGCTTTGAAGTGCTTGAGGGAAGTTTGAGCATCTAAAATCTAAAATGTGCCAGCTGAACTCAACCCTCTTTTAATACAGGAAGTTACATAATCTTTTTATCTTTCTTTTACACGACATCCATGTTTGTCTTGTCGTTGGAATCTCCCTGAAATGTTCCCATCAGCCTTTGAAAAGAATAAATGGAAGATTTTTCTAAATAACTCACGCCACAACTCGGCCAACAACAAAAGGTTTGAACTCTAAACTGTACATTTTCTCACCGTAGCGGCTCCTCGGATGATTTTGGTACACTTTGGAGGACGGTTAACACGCTGACAAGGTCTTTTAATCTGCACCAAGGACTCTTAAGCTGGACTTGTGAAACGATGAGTAGGGCTCCAATGCAGAATACACTCCCAAGTGCAGTCGCTCAGTATGCAAAATACATTCCTTTTGCTAAGTACAAAACTTCCTCTACTCAAGCACGTCACATCTGTCAAACCGTTAATAGGGGGATCTTTCCATGAAATTCATCCACTGAAAGCTGAGACTTCCTGCTTACATATGCACTCAGGGTGGTCGCCGCTTTACCCTCATATAGAAGTCATGACATTGTTTTCAGGGTGGAGGTTTTATGCTTATTAGAAATAGGCAAGTTTTCCATTTGCATTCAGCTGCACAATATCCCAAAGACTGCAAATCACTCCTAAAATGTAGATCTAGCATACATTCAACTTGTTATATTCAACATAACGATTTGCTAGGGTCAAGTTATTAAAGTTATATGTAAGAAACAAACATTTCGTGGTCTTCTCGATTCACTGAGAAGACAATTGTACTGTACAGCTTACGTAATGTAGAAACTACTTCTATAAGGGCCGCTGGATTTCGATGTGTGCATTGGTCTCTATGGAAGCACTCGGTGGAAGAGTGGAAAGTACCATACCTGCTCTAAGCCCTCTCATAAGCTGTGCAGCAGAGAGAACTGATACAGGGTCAGATGATGTGGACATCTGCTAAAAATAAACGGTCAGGGGAGAGAATTGTTGTAGTCATTACAGCGTCTATTCTTGCTGCGACTTCTAAAAATACTACCGACAGGCCAATTTTGACTTCCTTCTGTCTCGCCCACACAGATTTAAAGACTTTCGTTTTGTGTAATTCTACCAACAGATACACAAGGAGGAGAGGAACAGCTGGAATTCACCGTCACACATGATTTAGGGTTTTTTTTTGTCCCTCACTCACCCAGTTTTCACTTCAGCTGATGAAACGGTACCAGTAAGGGCTGTAACAATCCTCTGCTCAGCTGTTATTGGATCTGCAGGTGATGAGGCTCGCGTTCATCACTCCTTAAACACAAATGCAAATACTCATATGACACACTGCGCTGGGAAGATTGTGATCTTTTACACACAATGCAACAAAGGCAAAGAAAGTATCAGGATCAGCTTTTCCTTTCTGGTAATAATTCGAGAATATCAATGTAAATAATAGACTTCAAAGCCTTAAATGCAAAACTAAACCAGTAGTTTTACAGCAAATAAAGTTTTATTTCTGAAATTATGCATTCTAAAAACAATCAAAAAAAACATCCACTCCTACAGGACTTGAAGGTAAAAGACATCCAAATACCCAAGTATGTAAATATCAACCTTTTATTGGAGTGTACAATGTAGAGTTCATTATTTGTCCAGGCTCTTTGATAAGACTTGGCGTCCGTAACATCTTATTAACCGAGTTACCTACAGAAGCTAAGATCAACAAAAACATGGCTAGGTTTGTTTTTTCCCCCCAAGAAGTATCGTAATATTTGACAGAAGAGGTCAGTTCCTACATCAAACAAGTGGCAATTTGTCTCTCAAAGACACAATTTGAGGACGACACTGACATTTCAACTATTTGACACACTGAGAGTTTCTTTATTGCGTCTTCTATAGTACGTTAACAGTGCTAGCATGCTGCTAGTTAGCGGACTGAAATGCTAAATGCTAATTTTTTTTTAAAGGTTTAGCTGCTGCACAGCTCATTAGCTTGTCAGTAAAGTTAGTGTTACTACAAAATGTCTCTGACTCTCAGGTCTAAAACAGACAAATTATTAGTTTTATGCCAGCTTTACAGAGAGGTTTTAAAAGTTACTTATTTTAGCTAAGAGCGAGCTAACTGTGGAGCGAAAACGGCCGCCAGAGAGAAACCCTGGAAATCCAAGCTTTGCCTTTAAGGAGAGAAGAGTTAGCGACAGTGAACATTTTGCCCTTCACTGCAAAGATTTAATGAGACTTTGCATTTAGAAAAACTAAATAAATTTTCCTCTTACCTATGTTAAGCCATAAACCTGCCTTACTTGACCAGTTAGCATGTGGTTAGCATTAGATTCCAAGAGTCAGGGGCAGCGCGGTTTGATTTTTTGCTGATATGATTCCCTTAACCGCAACCAGTCATGTCTTATGATGCTTAATCTGACCCAAACGTTAGCATAACTAGCTATCTGTGCCTACTCCAGAGGTCTAGAACCTAATTTGTGCCATTAGCATAGCTAAAATTTAATATGGATTACTTCAAGACAAACATTATCTCTCTCCATTTTGTTCTACTGTTAGTGCAAAAGTAACATTGTGTCGCTTTGGTTAGTAAAAATTTTGTAAAGTCTCAACATTTGGCTAAAATACTAGCTGCAAAAAGTTCATTTATTTTAGAGCCCGGCCGACACATCGGTTGGTCGATATTATTAGATATATTGGAGTAAGTTGTCTGATATGCACTGATATGAAAGCCTTCTTTTACAGAGCATAACACAGAAAAATGGGGGTATTGTTTACAATACTGTCATCACAATCTGCAGCACATGTAGCAGAGCACATAGTGGTGCCGAGTCAAACTTTGTCTTCATGCTAAATTGACAACTAGTTTGTGAGATACTGTTTTGAGAGATTGTGAGATTTCTGGATCGTTGATATACAATAACTCCATCATTTTTCCTTTTCAATATCACTCAAACATATCTATATATAAACACTAAACCATTATATCGATATTAGAATCTGTCAACACTGGCATCGGTCGGGCTCTGCTTTCTTTTATTCTATATTGAGCCAGACTGGATAAATTACCCACCCTGGTCCAAGTGGTGCCATCACAGCTGTCTTTTACTACTAATTAAGCAGATTTTTAAAAAATAAATTCCCTAAATGATATAACATAGTATTTTAAGTGTTTTCCTTTGTGACAAATCCCCGTATGTCAACACAATAGTTTTTCTTTGTAGGGAACAATTAACCACCGTCTGAGTTCTTTATGTGATTCCTATTACCTGATTTACTAGTTAGTCAAGAAAATATTGATACTTGTTAGAAGAATGCCATGAATCTTAATGTTTCTCCCTAAAGTGTGTCAGCGTTTAATGTCTACAACAGGAAGAGCACTACTTTAACCCTGCTGTTTCTGTACAGTAACTTTGCATATGGACCCATTATAAGCATCAGGTGTGTAAAACTAAAATGTCTTTATTCCTCAAGCTTTACATGATGAATGACCTGATTCCAACAAACAGGCATTTATTAATACTCTGCTTGCTAATGTAAAAAAAAAAA
>NW_007579642.1:53179-114712 GCF_000690725.1 Stegastes partitus | reverse complement strand
TTTCACATTTCTGAAAGGTAACTGGTGTAAAATAATTACAATCAACGGTGTAAATGACAGCTAAAGTATCCAGACAGAAGCTCTTTACTGTGGATGTGAGATCACTGGCAAGCTGCAGCAACATCTGGAGGTGAATGTACAACAAAAAAATGTGTAAAATGTTCCTTTATTCTGTTTATTCTATCAGGCTGAATGCTTCTTACACAGCAGAGCGTCACCGGTACAATCAGAGAACCGTGACCATCTTCAGGAGGTCAGAACAGTTTCAGTTCTCTACTGAGTTGCTTTGTTTTGGTTAATAAGCAACTTTTTCCACATTGGTGCTTCAACCTCAAATCCTGCAAGCTGAAGCTTAAAAAAACCCCCACAATAGTCCGGGTCAGAACCAGGTTTCAGGTTTATTGGATGAGTTGCCATGCAGTTAGTCAGGACGTGACAGACCGGACGATGTTTTCTGTACATGATTGAGAACTTCAGCAGACAAACAACAGCACACCTCTGATTGTCAGCTGGGTCTTTACGGGACAAAATAATGTGGACGTTCCTGCTTCTCCATGTGAAGATGCAGATTTACATTCTGAGTCTGAGAGTTGAGGCGAAGAGGAGCTGAAGAGGAGGATGTACTCATATTCAGATCTGGTCGAATGGTGTCAACAAAGACTGACGTTTTATAGATAATTGAAGAGTTTTAAAGGACCAAAACCATCTGGAGTTTAGAAATGATGCTTGGCTAAATGATAAAAATGTTGTTTCAAATTACTCCTCTCTCTTCTGCGCCCCTCTCGCCTCATGAGATGATGCTGTTTCTAAAATACCTCAGAAATCACGCAAAAGTGTTTCCACGTCGTTTTTCTTCACATAGTGAAAAGTTACCATTTTTCGTGATGTTAGCGTCGAAGCCTCGTGTTGTTCAGCAGAAATGCTTCGATTAACTAAAAAAAAAAAAGAGCTGCTGTAATGGATGTAGAGTTAATGGTTTAGTACCAACAAAAGTTTTAAAAAGACAAAACAAAAACAACAAGGATTTTTTTTTTTTTTTTTTTTCTTTACAAATGACAGGAATCGTTTCATTTAGGATAAATGCACTTAAAGAGTTCTTCACATTGAAACTGTTGACTGTTCGGAGCTGATGGAAGGAAGAAAGAAGGCAATGAAAGGTTTTGAGTTGCAGGGACGAGTTTCAACAAACTACACCGATTTCCTCACCAGACTTCAGTCAGAAACTAAAATTTTTAGCAGCTAATATTTTAGTTTTATTGCAGTTTTTGATAGTTAATAGTGAAAATGAATATATGCAACATCAAGGGTTCACTTCAGCTTAAAATTGCTTCTATTATCAAATGTGATCTTAATTGGAAATATATATTTATGTAAGGGAGGAGAACATTTAAGTGTTGAAATTCGTTCCTGAAGCGGTCAAACATCGGATATAAAAGCACTTCTGAGGTCCGAACATCTTCGTCCCTCCTGTTGCATTGATAAGAGTTTGTACCTTCTGTACATCTCAAGGCATCGATTTTCTCACAGGAAAACTAATTCAGTTCATTTACATATTCACACATGGAAAAAAAAAAAAGAGAAAGAACGCCAAAGAGCATTTGCTATTTAAGTTGCTTATCTGGTAAACTTTAGTCACAGCTGCGCATAAAGTAGCAGGCTAATGGTTAGCAGAAGGTAATGTGATGCTGTTTTTACAACAACAGATCTGTGCTTCTCCTTCAATAGTGGTCAAAACATTCAGAAAACAACTGTACAAATTGTCAGTCGTGTGACAGTGCCACCAAACATTGGCTTTATTCCAGTGGGATGCTTTTGTTTGAATCAGTTTGCTCACAAGTCGACCACTTTAGCGTGTTATTGCTAGCTGATTGTTCCTCCTGTCGCAATTAGTGACGCATTACGTAGAACATAAAATTAAATAAGAATAAAAATAAAGTAAAAAGTAAAACGGAAGTTGTAATTAAAAAATATAAGCATAATAATAAGCACTAGCTATCTAGCTAGTCAGTTTTGTGTCACATTAGCTAGCAGAGGCAAATGGTCCTTCCGTTAATTAGTTCCTTTTGTTACACTTTGGTTTGTAACATTCACCCACACTGCCACAAGAATGAAAAACACAACTCCCATCAAAACTTACTGGTTTGTAGAGAATTTCAGCTGAATCACTATCATGCTAATGGCTAATGAGAATACTGATAGATTAAAATGGCAAATAGGGAAAAGTATACAGTAAAATGATATTTGATTTTTTCCAAAATGATTTGTTGCTGCCTCAGCTAGATTATTATCCTGCAGTTGGGTAGTTGTTTAGCTAGTTGGTAACCTTTTAAGACCATCTCCATTACTATTAATGTAATGCTGTTTCACTCGAAAGTCCGCAGCGACAGTTAACTGTTATCGTGACGACGCCGCCGCTAAAAGCCTTGAGTTGAGTGGTTACTTAGCTAGTTAGTCAGAGGTCGTTAGCTAAGTGGTGACAGACCAACCCCACTAATATTACAAGTAAATAGTCAATATGTTTCATGTATAAAACAGACATTTTTCAGAAAAAGGACCAAAAAAAAAAAATCCTGAGTAAATGTTAGTTGTTATCTATTACATTTTTAATGTAGCTATGCTGGGTAGCGACATATGCTATTCTGTTATTTTATTTGAGAAAAATGCTCAAGTTTTACATCTAACTCAGGTTTTATTTCAAATATGAGCAGAAATGAACGCGTCAGTAATTGCGATAGGTAGCTTATTGAACAGTATATTATCACTAGCTAGCTGCATTGTTGCCATTTGATTGTGGTCAATCTTCAACTGTAGTTGTAAAAGGTGTAGTATAGCAGTGACCGTCTTGTTGCTAACTAACTGTAGTTGTTGTTACAATAGAGAAGCAAGCTAGCATTTACAAACCTGAACAAACTGTTTGCGAGTTAACTAACCCAACATGTTGCTGTCTACTAAATGTTTGATAGTCTACCTTAAATGCGGCAATTATTTTAAGGAAAGTGATATTCCAAGTACACAACAAATACACTGGAATAAAGCCACTGCATAGTGTTACAGCGTTAGTTCCAACATCATCATGATCAGTGTTAAAGCAGAAACAGGAAGGTTTTACCTGTCAACACTGACAACACGACTGTCTGAGAAGAACGTTAGTTTTAGTGGACTACTCCATAAAACATTCACATGTTCAGGAAACCGATCATCAACGATCTCATAAAGAAAAATAAAAGCTTCAGAGTCCGTCTCTCTTGTTTAGCCAATCCACAGAGCTGCTTCTCCTGATTGGCCGGCATTTATCACAGGAATGTATCTTGTGGCCAATAAAGAAGAAGCATTTGTTAAATATGCAAAAATCATTAAGAGACTGGCATAACTCCAACGCATCAATTCAGTTCAAAGCGATAAACAGCTGGTGAATAGGGAGAGTGAGGTTTTTGCATAAATCTATTCAAAATCAATAGTTTTATCGCTCAAAGTAAATCTAACCTGTTAGACACCCTCCATGTAAATGTGCCCTTTTAGTTCAACACTGTAGAGTTGTGGTATCATTAGCATCGTTAGCATGTGCACTGAGTGTGTTGACAGAAATATATCAACCACAAAAGAATTTGCTCTGAAATTCAACTCGGACCTAAAATGACTGCGTTCAGAAACACTAAATCACAGATTAAAGAAACCGATGTGCTGAATTTGTTTTCACCAGACACTGGTCACGTTTGCAAAAGAGTTTGTAGTTTATTGTGTTTCTGAAAATCACTTTCAGAAAAAAAAAAAAAGAAGCTTATTTCAGTTTTATGTCGTTAGATAAAGACCTTAAAATAGATCATTTAGGTGGCAACAATTAGCCCTTCATAACATATGGAAAATACAATACTGACTTACTGGACCATTAAATCTGCTTTACATGAAAACAACACTGCAGTTAAACTTCAGTCGAAAACGTTTGGATTTAAAGTTGCCAGCTAATGCTAGCTAGCACTGGACATTGTCTTCTCACTGCTTAGCCACGATATTTAACTTGTCAGGCTGGAAATATTGCTGTGCAAAGAAACAAACTAGTTAGTTGATGCACAGTTTGTACAAGCATTAAAGACTCATTCCAGCATTAAGGATGCTAATGCTAGCATGCATTTTTACATTCATCTTAAGTACAGCTAAGCTAACAGAGATTCAGTTGCTAATTTTAGACGTTTCTTCGAACAAGAATCATCGTTAATGAGACGCACAGATTCTGCAGTTGTGATAAATGTCTGGTGAAAAAACAAAGAATTCAGCACACCGAGGAATCCTCCTAGAAGATAAAACTGGTCTCAGACACCATTCAAACTAGAAAAAAAACAGTAATATTTTAGACATTTTTCTTTCTTTTTTACACCGTTTAGATTTTTTTCTGTCAACGTCCAGAGAACAGATACAAAGAAAACAACACAGAGTTCATGTTGTGCTTTCTCTATTTAGTGTTTCTGTTCTTTAAGAACAAACAGATAAATTCCTTCGGTCACTACCAAAAGCTGCTGGCAGACGTCTTTTAATAGCATGTTTCTGATATGAAGCAGAAGAAGATCAGCTGCAAACAAGCTGCTGTCATGTTGGCTTTAATGGACTCTGCAGGTTGAAGAGATATGACTGATGGCTTATTGAGGATTTTAATCCCTCAATTAATTATAAAATATTAGCTTTATGTGGGTGACTACTGATCAGTTTAATTGCACTACGATCTCGGAATAATGAGACTCCCAATCTTGTCATTACAATATCTCTGCTGATACATTTTCTTGCAAAGACTTGAATGAAAGGAAAGAAAGAGGACGACAAAGCTCTTTGTGCTTAACTCTTTAAAATGTAGGAGGAAATTTAAATAGTAAAGAACTCATTATTATGAGACAGTATCTAACAGTTACAATAAAGCTGTCACATAACTGAGATCTTATAATAACGAGCTGATGAGTCATTTCAGTATTTTATTTTTTAAATCTTTTATTTTTCTTGAGAAAAAACTGCTGGGAGTGAAATCAGTTCTTGTAAAAAGAATATAATTCACCTTTTTGCAAAGTTTTCTGATGACAAAAACATCTTTCATTTGTGTTCGCCAGTAAACTTCTGATGGCCGATAAATCAATTAGCTTCAATTGCATCATTGTATTCTTCAGATTTGGAGCTTGTAAAAGATAAAAGGATGTGAACTAATATTAGTGTTTGATGTTGTGAATGTTTACTTACTGGCTGAGGACGGATCATGTGGCTGTCACATGAGTCCACTGACGCTTAAAAATGATCAAAACACGACAATAAGCCTGAAACCAGCAGTTTAATAGGAGGAATGAGCTCTGTTGTCTGTTAGGTTTGTAGTTAACTGATGAATCATGTGCAGATTTTGGGAGTTCAGCTCAACAAGTGACTACATTAAGTTCTTTCAGCAGCAACTTTACCTTCCAAACTGATCCAGAAACCGAAGGATCCCTAAAACCAGCAGCTGGTTGAGTCGAGTCCAGTAGAATCCAGTCTGTTAGATGTGAGTTTATTTTGTTGCAGGCAGCAGCGCTTTGAATGTCCGTGATGCTTTCAGCCTGTTTAGTGTTTCTCCGACACGGAAAAGTTCCAGATGCTGAATTTAACAAGATCACGACTAAAAACTGATCTGACCCCTTCATCAGATTCCAGAAGAATCAGCAAGTTCAGATCCAGTAAATCCTGTCAGTTCAGATCCTGGTTTCCATCAGAATCACAGATCTGAAGTTTGTAGAGTCAGTCAGAGTTTAAACGCCGTGTCCGAAGGCGTCCTCGTCGTCCCAGCTGTCCCGGGTCACATGATGCCATTGGTGACGTACTGGAAGGAGTCGTAGAGTTTGGTGGTGATGGAGCGCATGGATCCGTCCACCAGCTGCTCCACCAGCAGCTGCAGCTGCTCCTCCGTCAGAGACATGTGGAAACGCTCCTTCAGGCCGCGGATGGTGCTGGAACCGTGGAAGCAGGGTAGGTGGGAACCTGGAGGGGCGAAAAATAAAACAGGAAAACAAGAGGGTTAAGGGTTAAGTTAACAAGAGGAGGACGCTGCTGCTGTGTTTCCACCAGGAAGGTTCACCTGCTGTGGCATTATAATAACATTCTGTTTTTGCAGTGAATGTAGGATTATATTTGTTACCTGCACCATTTCTACTGACTTCAATCTAGCAAAGCTGCAGGGGTCAGTTCTGGATGCTGAGCAGATGTAGATATGCAGGATAAACAGGATGGGAAACGTTTTTTTTAAAAAGGAGGGTTTAAAGCCAGTTGAGCAAAAATAAAAATAAAAATAAAAATAGCCAAATGACACCATTTACTAGCCAGAAACTGTAAAAGCAGAGGCAAGGGGGGGAAAAAAGTGTGAAAACTATCAAAAATATATAGTCAGTCTCCTTTGCTTTGATGTTTGAAGATGAATTAATTTATGTGTATTAATGGATGTTCCTCATTTGAAGCCGTTAAAAGTTACTAAGCTTTAAAAAAGGAAAAGTACAATCAGCTGCAATTCATGAAAGTGATTCAAACTGCAGATGTTACAGGTGTGTTACCTTGCTGCATGATCTCGACTATCTGCAGCACCTTCTCCATGTGTTTCCTGGCTGCGATCAGACCCTGCAGCATCAGCATCTTATAATAGATGAACATGTCTCCGTCCAGACCGCCCATCACCTGAAACACAGAAAATTAAAGGTGTTGAGAACTTCAGCTACAGGTAGATGATGCTTTCCTACTCATGTTTTTAGCCTCTATCTGGTCACATGTAGTGAAATTGGTCCAGTTAAAAGCAACAGAATTGTCTGTGAGCAGCTCCTGTTTGCAGCGTTTCATGGATTTATATAGATGACAGTCAAGGTAAGAAGCTACTCTTTAAACAAAGGCATCAGGACTTGAGTGAATATGTTGAAGGCCCTGACGCTGTACAAACAAACTATCTTTACTCACGTCCACAAACTCTGAGGTGAGCTTGAAAGCGGACGTTTCAAAGCCGAGGTTGCGAGGAGAGCTGGAGAGGATGAAGCCGAAGTCAATGTGGATGATGTGGCCTTCAGAGTCCAGCAGGATGTTCCCGTTGTGCCTGCACAGATCACAGGAGAAGATGTTCACTTCAGAGTTCCACCACTGTTAGTATAGCTAAACACTTGAGGTTGCAGCTCTGTGTAACTGGGTTGGATTTCTTTGTGGTTTCTTTGTGTCTCTGTATTCAACCTGAAGCAGCTAACAGATGATGTCTTGTTGTCTCACCTGTCTTTGACCTGCAGCAGGTAACAGATGAGGCTGTATCCAGCGCAGCTCTGGACGAAGTTCCTCTGAGCAGTGAGGAAGGCCTCGGTGGTGAAGCTGCCGTGCTCCTGCAGGAAGTAGTCCAGCAGCGACAGCTGACTCTGTTTTCTCACCTGACGGATGGGACAAAAGCGTATTGATGTAAAAATACCTGACGTCTACATGAAACATCAAAACTGTAAAGCAAACACTTGGAGACAGTTCTAGATCAGTGGGTAATAACATGAAATAAAGCGTCTGATTCACACAAACTCTGCCTTGAGTCCAGTTAAATACCTTCAGCTTAGGTAGAACTAACAGAAATTAACTTAATGTGAGAGTAGTCCAAGTCAGATTTAAGCAAAACATGATTCAAAATTGAAAAAAATCTACACTTAAAATTAAGTAGAACTCTGTTGCACAATTAGAAATGTATCTCGGTTCTTTTAATTTCAGTTTACATCTATAAAGTTGCCTTTACTAGAGTTTACTAGAGAAACATCCAGTAGCGTAAAAGTGTCTCAGTGACACCAAGAGTTAGAGAATTGGTGGTACATTATCTTCAGAGAAACCCCACAGCATCATAAAACTCTACTGGATAGTAATTTGTCCCTTGAGCGTTTTGAAGGAACCTAATTATTTGGCTCAAGCCAAATATGGGCCATAAATATGCAACCCAGCCCGAATGCCCTCCGTACCTGGTGCAGAGAGACGGCGTTGAGGACAGGTTCAATCATGCCGCTGTCTGAAGACATCACCAGGATCTTGTAGGGTTTGATCCACAGAGGAACTCTCTCCTGCTGCCAGATGGACTGAGGAAACAAACACACATATCAGATCAATGAATAGGTCAGAAGAAGCAAACAAAAATTATGTTTGTTTTCTGTCTGAAAAATCTAACTACTACTCCTGTCTCAATGTAGATAGTTTTGTGAGCTGTCACTCTGACACTGAACGAAACACATCTGCAGATAAATACATGAAGTCATTTCTTTTTAAGTATTTATTGGCACAAGTATGTTCAGTTGAAGCAATTAAAGACAGAACTGGGATGTTAGTTATTGTTTTAAACAATGTTTTTTTTAATGTGATTTTAATAAAATATCACAATTTTAAGTTTAGATTTGGATCATTTTCCCGACTGAATGGCACCACCACAGATGACCATCGCAGAGTTAAAAATCGGACAATTCTTTATATTGTTACAGTTTCTGGCTGATAAATGATGTAATTTTGGTGATTATTTTTATGTAAACATGCTTTAGGATTTTAGATGGTTAAATGTCTGTGAGATTTTTACTTGTAAAACTGAAACCTTTTCAGTGTTCAGTCTACGTGGTTACAATAAAAGGTCTGTAAATAAACTCATGCTTGATGAATGTTTTGCCATCATTACAGCTGAATGAATGAATGAATGTTTAAAGAATAATAAACATTCAGGCTGCAGCGGTTTGAGTTGATTTTCTCAAACCAGAATCTTTTGCTGCGGCTGTGGTTTGTTTCTATCTAAAAATAAAAAGGGGACATGGCTCACTGATGTATCTCCTTTTGCGCCAACACAGTAAAACACATGATGCACACTCCCAGTTATATAATGTCCACTCGTAACACTCACAGAGGAGTACCGACAACACAAATGTAGAGTGGCTGGCAAGACCACTGCATGCCGACTGCAAACAGAAAGATAGAACTGAACACAAAAATTGAGCTACGCAGGGAAAATCCCTAAAACAGTCATTCTGCAAAGCTCACAGTGCGACCTCTCCACCACCTGCCGTGTGACCGTGCATTAACATCACACAATATTTCTACCTATTCATACAGAGGTAGTGCTCTTATTGTCCTATTTACTCAGAGTTAAGGTTTGTTAAAGCTGCTTGCTGGTCAGGTGTCAGTGTCGGTATTTGAGGTGTGTCTGACCTGCAGCTGTCTGAGGACCTGATAGGCCAGCAGCTCCTGCCTCAGGTCGTCTCCACATTTCACGATGACCGAAAGCAACCTCCAGTTGGGCAGGTGACCGTATGGAGAGCCTTCTCTGATCCGCCTGGACACAAACACAGAAAGAGTTACCGCTGCTGCATGAGGATGCAGTTGACAAAGCTTTCTGTGCGTATCTTCTCCAACCCACCTGACTTTCTCCTCCCAGGGTTCTTTGAGGGCGACGGCCGATGGGTCCTCGGGGTCTCTTCTGAACGTGGTGGGAGTGTGGGCGAGGTTCTCCGACAGACGACGTCTAAAATGCCACCAATACAGAGACAGACATCAGAGCTGGATGCTAGTGATGGACGGATGAGTACAACTGAAGCTTCAGGGCTTTAAGCTGAACGTCTAGGGAGCCAGTAAGACTGCTTTAAGAGTTTCGTAGTCACAGTGGGCAAGAAAAGGCAAAAACAAAAAAAAGGGTTGCTCTTTAAGCCAGCGACGCTCTCCCTTGTATGGAGCTATTTAGTGTCTGGAATGGTAGACTCTTTTGCTGAGCTGAAGCTGCTTAAAAGGACATTTTTGCCTAGTTAGCTTCATTCAAAGCAGCTGCAACAAACAAAAATGTTAATTTGAAGTGTCAGTAGAAACTCATGGGGTTCCTCATGTTACAATTTGGGGTCCTTTACAGTTGCAATTTGGTTAAAGCTCCTTCAATTTTTTGTCCAGTTTTGTAAAACTAGCTGTAAGCAACATAATCCTTCATTTAAAGTGTCAACTAACAGTAATGGGATTCCTCTAGGTTCCATTCTTGGTCATTCACAGTTTAAATTTGGTAGAAGCTGCTGTAAATGATTGAATGTCTGAATAGTTGGTACCAACCACCTGGTATTGGGACATCTCTACTCTCAAAGCAACAACATCCTGGATTGAAAGTGTCAGTAAACAGGGGTGGGGTTCCCCCAAAGTTCTATTTTTGGCCCCTTATAAAGTTGTAATTAAGCGAAAATGGCTGTACTTTTATGCTTGTGGTAAATGGACTGCATTTACATAGTGCTTTTCTACCTTAGTGGCACTCAAAGCGCTTCACAATGTTTTCTCATTCACCCATTCACACACATTCATACACCAATGACGACAGAGCTGCCTTTGGGAGCATCTTAGGGTTCAGTGTCTTGCCAAGGAAACTTCGACTGTGGAGGGGCGAAGGATCGAACACCCTAACCTTCAAAGGACAACCGCTCTACCACCTGAGCCACAGCCGCATATGTGGAGTTCTTTTTAGTAAAAGTAGCTGTTAGCAACAACATCTATCTCTCTCTCTCTCTATATATATAGTATATAGTGTTTTACAAAGTTTTTATTGTTTGACAAAGTTCTTATATTTTTGTTTTTTTGCACTGAAAGGACTGCACCTTATGTTTCGTTGTACTTGTTACAATGACAATAAAACAAATCTGAATCTGAATAGCAATTGCTGGCAATAAAATCTTTTACTGAAGTGCTACGAAAGTTATATTTTTTGTCCAGTTGTTTTCAGCAGTAGTGTTCGTCTAGCATTCTTTTATCCAGAGGTTGTAAATATCTGCACCATGTGTGTCTTGAGGGTGTTTACCTGATGTCTCCGGCAGCGATGAACACTGGCTCTTTGCTCTCCAGACTTGTGATGCTATCGACTGAAAACTGGCTGATGTTGTCGCTGCTGCTGGTCTGAGCTTCCGCCTGCAACATACAAAAACTTTGTTTTTGTCCCTCAGGAGACACAGAATAGGCTGTGGGGGTTTACCGGGATGTAAACCAGCACAAATAAGGTTTATGTGAAAAAGTAAATACCTCCACCTGCAGCTGACCAATGTCGTCGGTCGCCCACGCCTCATCGTCATTGTCATAGTTTGGGACAGTGGAAAAACTTCCTGCTCTGTGCTCTGATGTCATGCTGCCACCGCTGTTAGCATTAGCTGCAGCACCACAGTCCAGGTTCTCTGCAGAGCGAGCTGAGCGGATCCTCGTCTCTGGGATCCGGATGGGAACAGGAGATGTCTCGAAGCTGTCACACTCCAATACCTCCACGTAGATGATGTAGGGAGCCTGGAGGAGGAGGGGAGGTTACAGTCTTAGTGTGAACAGTCACATCTGGTGTTTAGGGTGTTATTTACAGTTGTTCACAGGGCGATTCAGTCACCTTGTCCTTGGAGTTGAGGACCACGGCCTGGGTGTGGGGGACCCTGCAGACGTGGTGTTGGTGCTCAGCTGTGGGCAGCCACACTCTGGCCGGCAGCTTGTGATTGAGCAGCGACAGCTCAGAGATCAGCCGCTGGGTCTTTTGCTCTTTGGTGGGCAGCGTGGCCAAACGCTTCCCGATGCAGAGCAGCGACTTGACGAACTCCCTCTGAGGACGAAGACGCTCCGGCTGCAAACAGACAGGACGAAAAACACTTTCAGAGAGAGATTCAGAAGCCAAACAACAACACAAAGTCCCACATATACAAATGCAAATGTTGACACTGAATATCACACATAGGCTTTGAGGACTTTAAATTAAGACCTTTGATTTTAATCCCACAAAACAAGCAGACAATCATTTATTACGCCATGAATTTCAGTGCATCCCTGCTAGCCTACAAGGGTCAAAAGTAGAGGGTCCCTGTGCCAGAGCCCTGCATGAAGTGACTTGTTTGAAAGTCAGAGAGCTTAGTTACAAGAGTACAAAAGCAAACTATCCAAAAGAGATACTAAATCAACATAAGTAGCCCAAATACCAAAAAAAAAAAGACCACAAAAGAAACCCACAAAGATGCAAAATGATCAAAGAGACAAATGAGGACCACAAACAAATGCAAAACAGTCACAAACATGCAAAAAGACCACAAAGAGACAAGGGGAGGAGTGTTTGTCCTTGTCCTTGGGCTCATGGACACGCAATTGTTAATCGTTGCAGTTCTTATCTAGACACGTTTGCAGTTTTTTCCAACACACTTCACTTCTAACTGATGTTCTGTTTCCATCTACAGCAGCAAAAGGTGTTTAGGTATCACAGTATTTAATTGTATTTTGATTTCTGTTATTAACTACACTGTAATTTGTATGTTTTAAAATGTAGCTGAGTTCATAGTTCCTCTGTATGCAAACAAACACCAAGAAGGATGCAACGTAAACAAAACGCCAACCAAAACCAGGCTGTTTATGAGTGTTTGTTCATAAGCAAATGTTTAGCCTGTAATCAGTAAGTGTGTATGTAAACGAGTTACAAAGGTTCAGAGGACAGAAACCAGACTAAAGGCTCTGCCGGGTCAGACAAGGACAGACTGTCGTCATATGATCCAGCAGCTAGTTCAGCATCACGTGGGCTAAACCATCCTTCCCCCACCCAGAACCAGACCGGCTTCAGCCTCACCCCCGACACATGGAAACGTTTCAGTGGAAATCAAAGGCAGGAACGAGGGTTAAAGATATTTACATGACCCAGATTCTGCAGAGTAAACCCCTGAGAAGCTGCAGCTGAAGTCATCTGAAGATTGCACGGAGAGAAAGCAGCCAAAAGTACAGAAATGGAAAAACACGTGCAGGAAAATAGCCTGAAGGCAGTTTTACAATCAAATAATCTTTTGTTTAAATTATCATTTCGCAACAGAAAGAGCCAAATGTGTGCTGCTTCCAAGAAAACGAAGAGAGAAGTCATTTATATTACAATCATAAATAATTCAGATGGCGTCTGGTGCTCTCTCTCCCTCTCTCTGCTGCAGCAGTCCGACTGTAAACCAACACCTATTCCTCCTCTTCACTTCCTGTCCCCAACATCAGCTCTTCTCCTCGTCACCATGGCAACCCTCCCCATCCACCAGGACGACGAGGAGTCAGATATCCAGGTTTTTCTTTCGCCTCCTCGTCTCGTGTTTCTCTAAACTTCTCTCTTGCTGTAATAAGATATGATGCGTCCTCTTGACTTTTTGTGATGCAGGAACAATGACAGACGGAACTTCCCGTCTAACTTCATTGTTGTTACATGAACAATGAATTACACAAGAGGAAGCGATTCAAGGAAGAAGAGCTCTCACATGTACTGAATCTCATACTCAATGTGCATCATATCAGTGTTATGTACGTATTTTATTTTGGTAGAGTGCTAGTTTAAGGCTTCAATCATCAGTCGATCATGAAAATAATGTGGAAAATGTAGAACGTTTCGATTTTCTGACTGCCAATCAGCTGACACGCTACATGCTGGTGCTTTGGAAGTCTTGAAGAAGTTCAAGATGTCGTCGAAGCAGTTTTAGAGGTTTTTTGAAAACTTCTGCAGATTATTGTGGAAGAGGTGTCAGAGGGGCTTGGGTATTTTCGAGAGCTTCTTAAAATTATTGTGCAGGTGTTCAGAGGCCTTCATCATGTTCCAGAGATCCATAAAGAGGTTTTAGCGTCTCGTAATTATGTTAACAAATAAAAATAAAAAAGTCTGGAAGGAGGTTTCAGAAGTGTTTGAAGAGGTTGCAGAAGTCTAGAGGAAATTCTAGATGTGGTTGAAATGGTTTTAGAGGTCTTCTGATAAGTTCTGCAGATCATTGCAGAGGTTTCAGAAGTTCTGAAATTCTTGGATATTTTTCAGGGGTTCTTAAAAGGTGGCTCAGGTTGATGAGGATGGTCCTTAAAGATATTTCAGTTGGTCTTGAATACATTACAGAAGAATGTAAGGAGTTAACTAAGGACGTTTTTGAGCTCTTGAAGAAATTCCAGGTGTAAACTTTCCTGCTGTCTTTACTCCACACTGAGCTGACTTGCAAAGTTCAACAAGGGTGCATTTTAATGTCCTTGAAGTTTTATCTGCCTCAGACGTGGAGAAACTCAAGATACTTTTGAGCAGCAGCACATCGTTTTCTGATCCTGGTCTTATATTTTGTTCGCAAAATCTTTAATGGAAGTACAAAAGAAAGCCCAAAATGTAAATGTCGTTCCCACCACTGCACAGACGTCTGTACGCTTATCTATAATGTCTTTGTGGAGTTATGGTTTTTATCTCAGCTGTATATTCAGTTTTTATCAGCTCTGACCTTTCCCTTTTATTCTGCTGAGGAAACACTGGGATCAAAATCAAACACTGCAGCCTTTCTTTATCTGGGGGTCAGAAGTTCACTGGCAGAAATTAAGGAGATTTTTCTTTTTAAAGCTGAGGCTCTTTCGACTGTCAAAATATAAAGATAAGATCAGACATAAGCGGGAGGAGAAGAAAAACAGAGGAGAGGTTTACAGTTTACATCTGTCGAACTGTTTCTGTCTGTGCAGTCCAACCAAATGGGGCTCTCAGCCAATCAAACTGCACTCTGCGCCTGGCACTTGGCCAATGGAGTCTCTGTCTGCACGTGACTGAACTGCCAGCCAAGAATGCGACGACTGAGTGCAGCACAGAATTACACCAGCAACAGAAACAGCAACAACAGCAACAATAGAAATAACAGCAGCATAAGCAACAGAAACACAGAGACAACAGCAGCAACGGAAACACCAACAGCAAGAAGAGCACACACAACAAAAACAGTAGCGGAAGAAGCAGAAACAACAAAAACGGCAACAACGACAGAAAAAAAGCAAACAAAAACAACAGAAACAACAGCTACAGAAACAACAGTAACAACAATAAATGCAACAGCCGCAAGAGCAGCAGCAGCAGAAAGAAGAGCAACAACAGAAACGACAGCGACAAAAATGGCAAAACAACGGACACAACAACGATAAAATCAACTACAGCAAACCACAACAGTAGATAACACAACAAGTGCAGAAATAACAACAGCAGAAACCACAACAGCATAAATAGGAATAACAGCAACAATTAAATGAACAGTACTGACAGTTGGAAAATATCTGGAATGCAGATCAACTTCGCAAATTAAAACAGTGACAAAAATAAACGTAGCACCTGTTAAGAAAGATTAGAGCGTATCCAGATCACCGTTGTGACTACTAATAACAAATAATAAATGGGATTTATTTACAATATTATATTATATAATAATAATTGATAAGAAACATGGATCAAGCCCGCAACCACTGCTCAGTTAAATTTACAATATCACTAAATAATTGAAGGTGTGTGATCAGGTGAGTCAGGTAGACTGAAAACGGTCTGCAGCTGCTGTCTGTGTTGAAACAGGTGATGAGTGAAGCTGACTAACAAACAGGTTTATTCTGCTGCAGAAAATGACATAACAGTCAAAGAGGAGCAGCTCGGCATGACGGACGCAAAAAGGAGCCGGAAATACAATCAGTCGATCAACACAGGAGGCCTTGCATGTTGTGGATGTGATCAACGGACTTCATTTTTTAAATATTTTACAAATTAATCACTTACTTAACAAGGAAAAAAAACACAATTCAATAGGTAGCAAATATTTGAACTTAACAAGACATGAATTGACTTGTTTAGGTTTTGTCAAATATAATAAATTTTAAATATGTTTTGTTATCTGTTAAAATCTTTATCGCTAAAAATATATTGTTACTTTTAATGCTGGCATCAGTCTAAATAAATGCAGCGGTAGTGCTGAGATGTGTCATTTTAGACCAATGGGCTTTTAAAGACAGGTTCACTGGTTTTCTCAGTTTGATTCATTAGAAATGTGCTTAATTATTTGCAGTCGTAAAGCACACATTACCTTGCTTGTTTATAACTTTGTGCTACAGAGTGGAGCCAAAATTTTGTTTTATTTTAGTTCATTTTGTTGATTTTTTTAAAATTAGTTTTGTGGTAAACAAAGTCCTAGAAAAAAAGGTGTGAATAATTTTTCAGACAAGAATTAAAAACAAGACTGGAAGTCCATTATAAGACTTTATTTTTTCTTCTCGAAGAAGGTATTAAAAATATGTTTGTTTGTTTTTTTCCAGACAGGAATTCCAAAATAGCAATTCCAAAATTTGATCGTTTTTTGGCAGCATGCAAGCATATTATTTTTGAGCGCATTTGGTGGCCTTGTGTGTGAAGAGGTACCCGAGTCCAAATCTAGTTTTGATTTCGTTAACTTGTTAGTTTTGTGGAAAAGATCCACAAATAAAGTCGTGTTTATTCACATTTTATCTGGTTGATGGTGTAAATGGGAACTTATTGGCTGTGGGGTTCAGTGGGGGCCACAGCAGATTTTTACTCAAAGGCCTTTTAACAGGATGTGACAGTGAACATGACCCTCACCTCCTCATGAACCGCCTCCACTTTTGGGTTACTCCCTGTCCGTCGGAGGCCGGCGCCAGGCCCGCTGCTCACCATGGTGGCGTCTGACTTAGATCTCTGGTGGGTCCTCCTGGACGGGGACATGAACACCTCCGTCTCCCCCTGCGAAGGGCTGTCCGGGGTGGGGCCAGCCATGGACGAGGCCTCCACATTGCTGCTGTTGTGCCTGCGGTGACCGCGGCGGTGGGATGGCGAGGACAGCGGGCTCTCGGAGACCGAAACAGATCGTGGAGCATCGGACGGAGGAGCAGGAGGTTTGAGTTCATCGGACAGGATGAGCTTTCGGAGTTTGGTGCCTCTGGAGTGACGCTGGGTGGAGATGTGCATGTCGGAGGAGTAGGCGCCCAACAGCCAGGCCGTCAGCAGAGAGAAGGTGATACTGCCTCTGCAGCGGTGGATCTGTGGTGGAGATCAATAACAACAGTGTCAGCGTTAGCTTCTGAACCCACTGCAACCTTCAAAGTCCTCCCAGCAGTCTCTAATCCAGAGTTGTTTAGTTTGGTCTCAAATATACAACCATATTTTTTCTTAGGGTGTGAAACATAAGGGGCTTTTTTTTCAGGCAAGAATTCCAAAATAGGACAAGAGGTTATATAAGACTAGATCCTTTTGTAATATTTGTATTAATGTTTGCATCACTCAAAAAAAATTAAAAAATACAAGTTCTGCATTCACTGATTTGAGGTGATTGACTATTTAGAAACATGCTCAATTATTTGCACTAAGCACATTATTTTGCATGATTAGAACACTATGTGGCACCAGATCAGAGTCAAAGTCTTGTTTTATTCATGAATGTTTTGTGGAGAAAGGAGCTCGAGAAAAGAGGTGTGAAAATCTGGGGGTTTTGGATCTAAGAATTACAAAAAAAAAAAAGACTCAACGTCAAATATAAGATTTTTTTATAAGATTTTTTTTCTTTCTGGAAAAAGGTATTAAAATAAGTTTTTTTAAGGCAGAATTTTCAAAATAATACTAGAGCTCAAACATAATACTATGTGTATGTATATTCTAAAAAGATGCAAAAAGATTGGAGGGGTTTCAGGTGGTAATTTCCAAAACAAAACGAAGTGTTTTAATGTTCATACTGTTGTAGTGATGAAACATGTCGGTCTAGTCCCAGGGACCCTGCACCCTGTTATGGAAAGTTAGGGGGTTTTGTCTTCAGGTGGGGATTTCAAAACAAAACTAGAGGTCAAATATAAGATTTCTGTTTACATGTTCTGAAAAAATTAGGGGAAGTCTTATATTTGAGGATGAGACAAAAATATGTTCACAGCTGATACAGTGTTTAAACGTAACAGAGACGGTTGCAACAGAGGTTTGTTGTTTGTTTCAGAGTCAGAAGTATGAACTCTGAGTGTTTGCTCGTCCAGTTTAATCTGCAGGAGTTTCTGAAGGTTCCTGTAACAGGTTTTAAATAAATTAATAACAAGTGAAAGCTCAGAGAGTCTCCTGGTGTCTTTACTGCAGGAATGAAAGAAAGTGTCTCAACAGGATGACAGTTAAAGTGTCTTTTTTTTTTAAACAGGCAAAGCAAAAAGGGGGTTGTCTTATTGTCAGGGTAGTCCTATATTCAGGTCAGCCCTGTAAACTCAAACCACGCGTGCGAGGCTCACCAGGTAGGGTCTGATGGCGTCTCCCACCTCGGTGTCCATGTGCACATACATATTGAGCAGCTGGGGCAGGTAGAAATCCACCTCGCTGTCGGGGAAGCTGAAGAGGCGGTTGCCAATGTACGCCTGCACCCCTGGCTCCTTTGACTTGTACAGGTAGGAGATCGCCATGGAAACATCGAACAGCTTGGACTCAAACAGGCGAAGCAGCCACGACTGTTTGGACGACGAAGGCGAGGAAGACTCCGGCCGAGGCGTAGGACGTGCTGGGTCCTGCTGGGATGAACTGCCTTCTCTTTGTCCTTCCTCCGCGTCCTCGTCTTCTTCCTTGATGGAGCTGGTGTCAGGGTTGATGTGCCACTGTGGACTGCAGCGCTCTGTGACGTCTGCGTACTGTTGTTGCTGTTGTTTATCATCCTGTTGTTGTTTGTTGTCGAGCAGCTTGACTTTGAGGAGCACTTCCTGGCAAGCCTTCAGGGCTACCTCGGGGTCGATCACTGGAAGCAGAAAACAAAGAAGTCAGAGAAAGTAGAAGTCTATAAAATATGTAAGAACAGTTTATGGGTGTTTTTGCTTCCGTCACATTTTTCCTCCCTGTTGGCTCACTTTTCACTGCAATATAAAGTCCCGCACCTCTATGGAAGCAGCACAACCATGACTAGAAGTAGAGAGAAATTCAAAAATGCCATCTGTGCAGTATGAGCAGTTATAATGGCACAAATCCTAAACAAGAAGGAAAATCGTTGATTACTTATTCTACAAAAAATGTAAAAAAAATAAAAATAAAAAAAAAAAAAAGAAGAAGAAATGGAATCAACGTACAAAAATTTTCCAAGTGAACACAGGTGCTACCACTCCTGGAAAAAAATGGGGGCTTCACATGTGCTACATGTTTTACTATTTCCATTTTTGCATCCTCTGCACTCTTCACACTGCTCTGCACATTAACTCCAGAAAGATATTTCACCACGTTGAATGTATCTTGCAGCAACTTGCTAACAACTTGCTCCTCTGTTTACCTATTTAATAAGCAATTAATTTAGAGAGTTTTTTTTCCCAAATGAGACATAGAATTAGGTAAGTTTGATGAAACATCGTGACTTTAAGCTTAGATTTGGTTGCTTTCACTGATAGAACCGCATGTTAAAGATGATACAATGAGAACCGTTGGAAAGTTGAACATGTGATGGTTTTTTTTGGGGGGGTTTTAAAGTTTTTTTTGGCTGATAATTTTGTGTAATTTTAGCATTTATTTTAAATAGAATTGCCCGTTAAACCGCTGCAAGGTGGCACAGTTGGTTAGCACTGTTGCCTCGCAGCTAGTTTGCATGTTGTCCCCGTGCAGCGTGGGTTCTCTCCGGGTTCTCCGGCTTCCTCCCACACAGTCCAAAAACATGTTGAGGTTAATTGGTGATTCTAAATTGTCCGTAGGTGTGAATGTGAGTGTGCTTGGTTGTCTGTCTCTAAGTGCAGCCTTGTGATAGACTGGTGACCTGTCCATGGTGTCCCCTGCCTTCGCCCTACGTCGGCTGGGATAGGCTCCAGCCCCCCTCCCATGACCCTAGTGAGGATTAAGCGGTGTATAGATAATGGATGGATGGATGCCCGTTAAACCCATCAATGTGTTTTGGTGTTCAGAGGGTTAAAGGCCTGGAGGCTGCACCTGAATCAGGTTGCGTGTCCAGCCAATGAGGCAGCCGGTAAAGGCTTCAGAGTCACATGGCAGGTCAAAACTACTGAACTAGTTTTACAAGTGTCTCTAGCATTACAGAAGCTAAACTCGTACCAACACGACACAGCTCACCTCTGCAGCACCAGATCTGGTACCAAATTCCTGCGCTGGAATTAAGTGGATCTTCTGGGAAACTGTAGAAGTAAGTTTAGATATTTTCATGGTTTGTTTGGTGATGGAAATTTATTGGGATAGCATTCTTCCAATTAAATTTTTTTGTTCTTTTTTTCGTGAAATGAACAAAAAATGTGCTAGTTTGGTTGTTATGCAGCCACCTGTCTCTTCCACTAGTGACCGATCTGTGGTTTTGAGCATTGTCCACCCACAACAACATGTGATTGGTTACACTTCATGAGTAACAGCTAATCAACAGTGAAAGACACAAGTTGAAAAGTTCTTTTTTAATTACATATGTAGAACATAAATAAATGAAGCAATTTCAATTAGGTACTGTGTTGAAGTTTGTGTGAATCTGAATTTTGACACTAGCGTTTTTATTTTTATTCTGAATACCAATCAGTTCCGGTTGTCGGACTCCTTGATTGCTCATAATCAGCGCTTTACTTGTAACGTCCTTCTTACCTTGGTCAACCCCCAGGTCCATCTCCATGGCGTCCTCTGAGATGACGTCCAGCGGTGGACTGGGTCCTCGCGGGTCGCCACCGCTCGACATGCCACTGCTGCCGATGCCCTCGCTGGCGCTGCTGCTGCCGAGGCTGCCGGTGCTGCCGATGCTCCCGCTGGGGCTGGAGCTGCGGGGGCTGGCGCTGGGGGAGGACGGCTGCTCGCTGTGGGAGGGCGGGGGCAGCTGCAGCTGAGGGCGGGGGTGGTGGTGATGGTGGTGGTGATGATGATGATGGTGGTGGTGAGCGGGGCAGTCTGAGGAGCTCTCAGAGCAGGAGGAGGAGGACGAAGATGAGGAAGAAGAGGAGGCACTGGAAGGAGAGGAGGGGCAGGAGAAGGTGGTGGGGGAGGAGGAGGATGCCGGGGGAGGGGGCTGGGCGGAGTGGGAGGGGCTCAGGTGGAGCGGCCGCAGAGCCGGGGACAAGGACACCTCAGCGTCCGCCATGTTGGACAAGCAGGCCTAAAGAGAGACAAATACAGAAGATAAGAAACATTCTGGCATTTTGATAAGAAGCAAAGGTTGCACAGCTATTACATGAGACAGGTGCACAGGAGATAAGATAAGATAAGATAAGATAAGATAAGATAAGATAAGATAAGATATGCCTTTATTTATCTCACAGTGGAGAAATTCACATCGTTGATAGCAGCATTCAACAGAGGTACACATATACGAGACAGGAAAAAAATAAAAAGTAAAAAAAAAATTAACAAATGTACATATAAATATAAGAAATAGTGCAAACAAGGAGAGTAGTAGAGGATGTGCATATCCAAAAGATTCAAACCCAAGCACGCTGTCTGATATGCAAAGATACATTTATTAGCACAACAGATCAGTACAAGACCTTCATCAGTCAAATAATTTGGTACAAAGAAATAAGCCATCTTAAATAGGGAGCGGTTCTGACTCCCCTACGAATGAACACACTCCTCATACCCTAGGGAGGTATTAAACATCAATAAACTATTTTCAATGCCAAATGGAACATGAGAATCATAAATATTACCACTAAATATTTACTAGGTTAAAATCCTAGGACATAAATGCTTAAAGTCTGGTGCATTCTCAAAAGAACGTTGCATTATACGTAAAAAGAACCTGCAACTTACAGAAATAACCTCAAAATATTTCAATCCTTTAACTACACCTGAAAGGATCAACAAAAAGCACATTATCCATTTTATCAGGCAGAAATTATAAAAACAGAGGCAACTGTCTGATTTTCAACTTCTCAACATTTCTTGACCCACTCGGATGCTGTTATGTCAGGAAACTTCACCAAATCTAGTCTTAAAATCATGATATCCCATCAAAATTGCATGTCTGTATGTGCACAAAACGATATCAGCATTATATTATATAATAGATATCCATCTCTCTGAATATTTGCACCAGCAACTGACATTCGTTTGACCACAAACTCTCAGAAAGACGGAAAAGCTGCAACAACGTCTGTCAAAAACCCCAAAACCTCATGAGACCAGATTCAATACATTTTCTCTGACTGTTGTCTGTGTTGAGTCTCAGTCATCTGGGTCATTCTCAGAGCTTCTGTAAAAAGCAACTGCACCCCTAAGATGAGAGGTGAAACATCTTCAAGAATCTAAGAAAAGTCTGGCTGCGTTTTACTGAAGCTTCTGGGACTCAAGTTTGTTCCTTTACCAGAAAGGAGCGGCTCTGCTTATCTTCAGCATAGCATTTCCTTTAAGATGACATCTCTCATTTCAGACGTCTTTGTTCTTTTATGATGTAATTTATTACCAGCTTAAAATCATATCTGAGAAATTTTACAGTTTCCTTCGTGTCCTGTCATAAAGTCTGCTGTCACTTCTCTTTCATGTTTTTATTGGTTTATAAATTTTAGCTATTTTATATCTGAATCACCTTCACTGTTGGAAAACCTCCCTAAAGATGTATCGAGCAATGAAAAGAGAAAACCGTCACAAATAACCTGTAGATTAATGAATAACACAATCACACAATAAGAGTCATGTTTGCCAATCTTAACACGTGAATACTAGCGTGGGTAAACATCAGGAAGCTCTGTGATTGGCAACGTCTGATTTAATCTACTTCCTGTTCAGCTGAGATGACAGGTTGGTGTGCAGGCGGGAGAACGTTACATAACACACATACACACACACACATACACACACGCGCACATACACGACACGGAGCGGCTCATACAGAGCGTCTGTACACGCCTGTATGTGCATTAACTAATTCCAGAATGCTTGAGGATGAACAGTGTGTGTGCAGCCGATGGTTGTTTTCAGGACTGATTCATCTCCAGATTGTTTTCTCACTTGGTTTCATCTATTAAACATCCCAAACCCTGTGTCTTATTTTGAAATCCTGCGAGGCAGCCGCCGACACAGCGAGGAGGTCTGACAGGAAGTCATCCCTGTTGTGTTTGTGTCGGCGTGTCATCGGTGTGACGCAGATGATGAGCATCATCATCACCACCACCACCACCATCATCATCATCATCATCATCCCAGTGAGCGTGTGCAGTCTGAGGAGGCGTACTGCTTCTATTTTCTTTTCCACCAGCTTCACGTTTCCTCTCCTTGTTCTCACATCATCGACCTGCTGACACTCACCTCTGTTCTGTTACCATGACGATGCTTTCATAAAGGTTTCGTTTCCAGCACGATGCTTTCTACCTAAAGGTTCTGTTTCTGCGCTAACGTTTGTTGAAAAGGTTTGTTTCCATGATGATGTTTATTTAAAAAAAAAAGGGGGGGGTCCTGTTTTCGTGAAGATGCTTTTTATCAAGAGGTTCTGCTTTTCTGTTTTTAATGCAAGTTTCTTTTTCCATAAAAATGCATTTTACAAAGCCTTTGTCTCTGCGACGCTGCTTTAAATAAAAAGGCTCCATTTCCACAATGATGTTTGTCAGAAACATCTTTGTTTTTTTGGGGAGGTTCAGTCATCATTACGCTTTTTATGGGAGGTACTGTTTCCATGATGATGCTTTTGCAGGATGGTTTTGTTTTCATGATGATGCTTTCAATAAAAGGTCCAGTTTCCGTGACACTGCCTTTCATGAAAAGTTGTACTTCCACGACGATCATTATAAAAAGGCCTTTCTAGGACCATGCGTTTTATCAAAGTTTCTGTTTCTGTAATTATTTTCATTAAAAGGTTCCGTTTACATGACGAGATATTTTACTAAAAAAGATTCTGTTTCTGTGACGATACCCCTACACTGACCTGCTGCGTCGTCACTCATCTGCAACTCCAAACAAACAAAACGACTTGTCATTTTGTTCTGTTGCATGAAATTCATCTTGATGCCATAAGTCCCGCTGCAGGTCTCTGACTGAAGATTTAAGATTTAGAAAAATCTGACAACTGATTTCTTACACGAAACAACAACTACATGCAACTCTGAGGACGGGTTTTAAGAAGACGAGGCAGTTTCTATGTTTTGCACTTAAATTGCCGAAAAACTGACAATCCTAAACGCATCATCGGCAGACCTTCATTTGATGCAGCTCTTCGTACACGGCGCCAAAAACTTCTCAGCTGCTTCAGCTAAAAATCTGCCAACGACCACAACTATTGGAGATTTTTTACGAGGACCAAAACCCCCCTGATTACATCATCATGGTGACATCATTATCAGGGCCATGTCAAGAGGAGACGCTGATCACACACAGCTGAGCATGATGTCATCTCACTGCGGAGATAGAGAGAGAGAGAGTGTGTGTGTGTGTGTTTGTGTGTGATGGTTTCCAGATGTGGAGACACACACACACTCACACACACACTCACACACACATACGGTCATTGCTATGGCGACGGTGTTTACAGAGGGAGTGTGTGCTGTCATGTTTCTATCAGTGCAGCTTTGCCACAAATTAAAAACGTGCAGCTGTTTCTGCTTGGCTCTGTGATTTCCGACGCTGAACTGAGTCCCTGAGATTCAAATCTGCTGCTTGAACAAACAACTGACGTCTGAACCGTGGAGAATCGTCGCTGCGACTTTTCACTGTTATCTGCTGCTTTTACTGAGTCAACAATTCATTGATCAATCAATTACACTTCTGGTTCTGTGACAAAACTGCAGCGAAAACCTGAAACTGTTGTAGTTCTCCACAATAAGTGAGTCCAAATGGCAGAAAGTTGCAGTGGAAACAGAAATAGTTTACGGTTACTACTTAGCTGGCGTTCTGTGGTTGGTTTTTCACTGCTGGTCCATCAGGAAGATACTTTTAACGTGGATAGAGGTGTTTGCAGAAACTGGAGCTGCAGTGCTTAATCAATTATTTGTCAACTTTTACATTAATCTCCAGCTTTTTTGATAATCAGCGTAATTTTTCAAGGAAAAAAAGTCTAAATTCTGTGGTTGCAGCATCCTAAATGTGAGTATTTTCTGGTTTCTTTCATCCTCCATGACAGTAAAATATCTAGAATATCTTTGGGTTGTGGACAAAATAAGACACTTGTCATCTTGAGCTACAATTAATCAATTAAACAAGAAAATAATCGCCAGCAGATGTGATTGTTAATTGCAGCCCGACTAAAAGCAAGCTGAGACACCTCTTGTAGAAGCAGGTTGATTTTGAAAAAAAAAACATGTTTTTAAAAAAGTATTTGGCTTCTAACTGCATTTATGTGACTGTCCTGCAGAGTTTTGACACAGTTTTAATATATGAAAACATGATAATGACTTTAATTCATCACAAAAAAAAGAGTAAAAAACTGAATTAAAAACTGCATTTGAAAACAAAATACTGGACATCAAAACGCAAACCCTACAGCAGAGGAGTGAACTAACTACTGTCTTATTAAAGTGTCATCAAAAGGGCTCCTGATTAGTGAAATCTTATTTAACATCTCCCACACGTATCAGATTGTGGCTGTTGTCGTGGGAAAGCTTCTCAATAACACCTGAATAAACCTTATCAGAATATTTTCCACCGTTGGAGCAGAAACATACATGAAGCAGAAAAAGCATTCATGGAAGATGGTTTTCACAGACGGGCATTAAACGCAGCGTCCCCCTCTGTGATGGAGGTGGTTTGACGTGTGGCGATTCAGGACCAAGTGTGAAGTTTATCAGGTCAACATCACAGCTGAGCGACCACAGATTCAGTCCACAAACTTTACAGCACAAACAACAAGCTCGCAACAACAGGAAAGTGTCGGCCGAGAGGTCTCTCCCTCGATGTTCAAAGCAAAAAAACTGAAACATCAAGTTCATTATTCTGCAGGAAAGTAACAGCTCATCGACTATGCAGTTGCTCATTATCAAGAATCTTTAATGAAGCCAACATTTCTCCTTATTTTCGGTGATAATCTGTGCGTTCAATTTTTGGTTGTTTAACTTCTTTTTCACCATCACATTTAGGTTGTTTTAGTCTTTGTGGTGATTTGGGGTTACATTTGAATTATTTTACATGTTTTTTGTGGTGAGTTTGGGTTACATTCAGTTTATTTAGCGTCTTCTGTGGCTGGTTGCTTTTTAATCATGTTCGTTCTTCGTCTCTGTGGTAATCTAGCTTCGCATTTTGGTTGGCTTTACATCTTACATTTTTATTATTTTACATGTTTTAGGGTTTGGTTTGCGTCATTTTATATGTTCCTTTCGCTTTCAGGTCTTCGTCGTTGTTTAGCTTCACATATAGGTTGTTTATTTGTAGTAATTCTGAGTTAAATTTGATTATTTTACTTTTTTTTTGTAAGTTGGGGTCACATTTTAATTTTAAAAAAACCTTTCCGAGGCTGTTTGCTTTTAATTTTGGTTGTTTAACTTCATTTTGTGGCAGTTTAGCGTCACATATAGGTTATTTTAAATATGTTAGTATGGGTTACATTTAGATTTTTTTCCCCCACATCTTTCTTTGGCTATTTGCTTGTAATCTCATTGGTTTTACACTTTCATTGTTTAGCTTTGGTTATTTCATATCTGTTGGGGATAACTGTCGCTTACAGTTTCATTACCTTACATGTTTTTGTGGTTAGTTTGCATCACATCCTGGTCGTTTTACATCCCTCTGTGGCTGTTTGCTTTTAATGCTGTCAGTTTAACATCTTTGTGGTCATTTTTGTGTCACATTTCAGTCATTCGATGGCTTTTTTTTCTGGGTATTTGCATTTAATACTGGTCGTCTCACGCCTTTATGATCATTTTACATCATTTGGATGAGATAGCTATAGGTATTACATTATAGATAACCTGCAGGGCTATCACACAGGTTAGAATTAGTGATCATAGCTCACTGAAGAGATATTGTGCAGCTTTTATAGATATACTGAAGAGATGCTGTACAGATTAAGTTGTGCCATTGAAGAGATACAGCAGAGATCTTGGATAGATTATATAAACAACGCGAGAAGATATTTCAGGGTATTATATTGGAAAAATACTGCAGTTATTACAGAGGCTAGCATTAGAGTTGTGGAGCTGTTGTAGTGGCCATGTAGCTCTCTGTACAGACGCTACAGATGCCAGCAGCAGCAGGAGGAAGAGGAGGAGGAGGAGAGCCGCTCCCTCCTGATGAAAACAAACCGGAGGAAGGAGGAGGAGAGCCGGGCTGCAACAGGCCCACGGCCCGGGGATTTAACACCGGATTCCCCCCCTCCCCGAACACCACAAACGGCCGTCGGCTAACGGCTAACAAGCTAGCTCCATCGAGCAAACACAAACGAAACGAATCAGAAAAACGGAACGAAGGAAAACCGACGAAGCAGAAGCAGCGGACCTACCCGGGTACCGACGCGTCTTCACTCCGGTGGAAAAGCTCCCGCACTCGGGAATTAGTCCGGTTTTCGTCCCGGGAGCGGCCAGGTCCGGTCCACGTCTTTAATCCGGGTCTCGGAGCGGGCTTTCAGGCTCGGAGACGATCCATCTACTCCGGGTTTGTGGTTCGGCTGGGCTCGGCTCGACGGTGCCTGCTTTAAAGCAGCAGTGACGCAACATCCGTCAAGGGCCGCAGTTTGAAACGTCCACGACTTCCGGAAGGAGTGTACATAATAAAAGCACACATTAAACGGAAATGACTAATTTTCTGCAAAAAAAAAACAAAAAAACGCTGCAGTTGATGGAAAGTACCAAAATACCCATAGAGCTTGATGGAACTACTATCTTTATTTACCACGTTAAAAGTCGAATAGTAGCTTCACACTAAATCCAGTTTTCAAAGTCAATAACCAACACTTGCAGCCACTTTATTTAAGTATCTGTTCTTGTTGGTCCTGTAACTTCTATTTTATGTTGAAAAGCTGACATCTGATCACTTTATTAGACTTTTTTGTTTTAAATTAGATCTTAGATATATTTAGATTTTCTTGGAATATTAAAGTTCTGTTTGTCCTCTGGTATCCTCTTTACGTTTTTCTGCTTTAACAAAACACTTCAATGATTTAATTTCAACCCCATTTACGTTGTTTTGTACGTTTTGTGCTCCGTTTCTTTTGTTTTGGTGGCTTCACGTCTGTTTTTGGTCATTACAATACATTTTTGTTGTTTTACATCCTTTTGTAGTAGTTTTGTGTCACATTTTGATTGTTTTACATCCTTGCAGTGTTGCCTTTAAATGTGGTTGTTTTGTGTCTGTTTCTGGTCATTTACATATCGTGTAGGTGGATTTAGCATTTTCAGACAGCTCTTTTGCATCACATTTTCATTGCTTTATAACATTTTGGGGTCATATGTGTTTAGTTTTGGTTGTTTTACACATTGCTGTGGTGATTTTGCATCACACTTTGATTCATGTATAACGTATGCACTTTCTTTTTGTCATTTTACATCTTTATGTGGTATTTTTGTGTCACATTTCATCTTCAGTGGTCATTTAACATCACAATGTAACTGTTTTTAAGAAAATTTGTGCTTGTTGGCAATAACTTTTTTTGTTTTGTTTTTCTTTTGGTTATTGCCTGTCATTTTGCATCTTTATGGTTGTTTTACTTCTTTTCGTGGTCATTTGCTATCACATTTTAAATGTTTTACAGCATTTTGTGACACATCTTGGTTGCTTTACTTCTTTTTTTGTGTTAAGTTCCATTTAATTTTATTCACTTGGCAGAAAACAACACAATGAATCTGAAAACATTTATACAGAAATTTAAATCCAGGCTGAAAAGCATGTATGGCTTCTGTTGTGTTTAGGATTGTTTCCCGTTCTTTACTTTAATGAAGAAAACGATCATCTGAATAAATAACACTGTTTATCGTACACAGGTGGGTGCAGTCAGTTGGGGAAATGATACCCTCCATATCAGTGGGAGTGGATTTGTTTAAAGTCTTGAAGCTTTCATTTTGAAGTGCGAACGGCATCGTGTCCACTGTGTCTGTTTGTTGCATTGACAGAGCAGCTGGTTTTGGTTCTGTTTCCGTTTGGACCAAAATATTCCTGCTGTCCTCCCACTCAGCTCTTCATCAGCCAAACCTTCAGTAAACACGCTAGGCAACTTAATATGTGTCTTTATATACACAATTACAGCTGATTTTTTTTTTTTGTCATATCAAACATATAAAACAGCTTCTTGTCAAAACTGCAGGATGGTCTTTAACCCCTTATTTCTGCAAATGTATAAAACAGATACTTATATATATTATATATAAAATGTAACCTCTAAATCTGATCTTGTAATTTGTTATATTTGTTCATTTCAAACTGTTGTATATGAATCTTTAACCAGTTTTTGTGTGACTTGAGCCGGAATAACAACATGAAACATTTTGGAGCTTTTAAAGCCACTGGTTTCTCTGCTTCAACACCAGAGCAAAGCGCCGCCAGGTGGCTGACAGGAAGAGCAACACAGGAAGGACGGAAAAGAAATTAAACAAAGGAGGGAAAGGGAAATATTAAATCAAGAGGAAGTACAATTAGAAAAGGCGAAAGAAAAAGGAAAGAAATTACAAAAAAATATCAAAGTGGAGGGTAAACGGAAACAGGGACAGTGAGATCCAAAAGTTTAAGAGAACACAAAAAAAATCTGTGATATTTTCCCGCGAACCTGGAAATAAGCAGAAACATTTAGAAGCACAAGTTCTGACCTGCAGACTGAAGGAGAAATACTTCAAACTGATCAGGTCAGTGTCAGCGACCACGTTAACTCCTTTGTACAAAAGCTTTTATTTTCTCGTGTTGTGCCCTTCCGCTGACACTCAGGTGAATTTAATCACCTCCTCAGAGACTTGTTCAGCTAAATCAACCTGCAGTGAGAAACACCTGACATCTGGTTATCCATCCAGAGCACAAAGTGAGCACAGTATCAGAAGATCAGCACATCAAGCTTCTCTCTGAAAAGTAGCTTTAATACAAATACAGAACTTACTAAATAAAAACAAAATTCCAATCAGCAAAAGTGGTGCAACATTTTGTTTTTGTGTACATTTTACATCTTTGTGGTCACTTTGTATCATACTTTGGTGATTTAATCCCTTTGTCAAGGTGTTTGCATTTGATTTTTGGATGTTTTGTGTGTTTTTTTTCATGTTTGTGATCATTCTGCATTGCATTGTGCAACATTTACATCTTTTTGTAGTCGTTTTGCAGTTAATTTGGATCGTTTTATCTATTTCCATGGTCATTTGCTTTTAATTTTACATATTTTTGTGGTCATTTTGTGTTACATTTTGGTTGTTTCATTTCTTTCGGTGGTTGGTTTGCATCACATTTTGGTCAATTTATATGTTTTCGGTGGTTGCATTTAATTCCGGTCATTTTATTTTTTTTGTGGTTGTTTTGTGTTCTTGTTTCACATTTTTGTTGTTTCACATTCTTTTGTGTTTGGTTTGCATCACATTTTTATTTATTTTTTCTATCTTTCTATCAGTAGATGGTTTACATCACATGTGGGTCCTTTTTTAGTTGTCATTTGCAAATAATTTTGGTCATTTTATGTCTTTTTGTGCTTGCTTGCATTTAGTTTTGGTCATTTAACATGTGTTTGAAGTCACCTTGGGTTACATTTTGGTCATTTTATATGTTTTTCTGGATATTTTGTGCCGCATTATGGTTTTTTCGTACCTTTATGTAGCTGTTTTTTGTCATGTCGTAGCTGGACTGACGGTTTCTCAGGTGGCATTGCATGGTTTCTAAGACATTTACAGACATTTTTCATTGATTTAACTTGTTAAGCTGATAAGAATCCCTTGGAACAAAGCAGTTTGAATTTAATTTAAAATAAGTGCCAAACGCAAGAACCTTTGGTGGTGTTCTTAGACCTTTGGTATCTTGTGTATCTGAAAAATACAAATGAAAAGTGGAAATAAAGAAAGAAAGAAACGAGGCATTTGAACGAGTGAACGTCACGTCTTTTATTCCGTCAATGTAGGAAAATAGATTCACATTAATGTTCTGGCTTCTGTCCTCCGTCACTCTTCTGTTTCTCTTCACAACAAACAAACAAAACTAAGAGGGCAAAGTAAAGGTGCATTTCACTGATTATTGTCATTTTCAAACCAAACCAGGGAGGGTTCATGTTTCTACCTCCCACCTTTGCAATTTTTTTTTAGCGTAAAGTGCAAAAGAAAATAAACACAAAGCCAGCAGGTCACAGGTAAACAAAAACAAACGTTTAGAGGTGAGAATATAGAAAACCAGACAAACAGCCACAGGGGGGAACCATGCAGGAAGCCGGCAGCGCCTTCCACAAAGAAAAGAGAGTTGAAAACATCGTCATAGCAACAGGAAGAAGAAGAAAATCTGCACATCAACATCTGTACAACTGTCTGAAACAGCAAAGACACACAGCGACAACAGAAACAAACACTAAGGGAACAGCAAACGGCAGCAAGAAGCTTCCAATGCTGCTGTTCGCTGCCACAGTCCCATTCAGGCTGACGGATCCTGAGCCTGCAAGGCTAAACTCAGGGCAAAAACCAAAACACAATTCTCCACATAAATCAACGTTTTTAAGGATTTGTTTAGGTGAGAAAACCCCGAGTGGGTTTGCGGCAGCGAACAGAGCTACGTTCACTTCACACCTCCATCACATCAACCGCAGGGTGGACCAGGATCAGCTCCTCCCAAACCAACGTCTCGTCATCTCGTCACCATCGTCCAATCACCTTCAGACGCTCAGCGGACAACGTCACAATTTAACACGTTTACAGTTAAGTGCTCAGTTGTTTTTCTTAAAAAATTTTTTTTTTTTGATACTTAGTGACAATAAATCAAGAATTCCCTAACATTTTCATAACTCTATAAACACATACTGACCTAAAACATCTTAGCTCTTCATCAGTTTAGCTGTTCCTTTCACCACCAACCGTTGGATTTTTACCAAACTAGTTTGATTTATGTGCCATTTTTACAGAACTATCCCAACTGTTAATCCATTACTTGCCCATATGTCTGATTTAAGTGCTGGACCCAGCCTAGGCGACGTTTTATTCACCTGTATGTGAGAAATTCACTTGAAATTATGTTTGTAAAGTGCCTAAAGTGTTACATTTGGTCCTATTTTCTTTAATGTTTTATATTTTTCCGAGAAGATTTTGGAGCTGCCATTACAGTGGAAGAGGAACTGATAGTTTCAAAGTAATGCTTTGATATTAACAAGTTATCCCTGAACTCAGGAACAACAATAATACTTAAAATTCTGATCAATGACACTGAAACAGAAAGAGTGTATGAAGTAAACTGGATCTTTATTCACCAAATACTACCAGATATTTACTCAGTTATTATCCAGACATATCCAGGATATTGCTACTAGATTATTCGTCGCCTCTTTCAAATAACTTATTTCAGTCAACATTAATATTTTTTCTAATAATGTTTTGAATCTATCGACATTTGCTTTATTTTTAGTGGTTCTTGTTTTCTCCATAAATGTAGATTCTAATTATTTTAACTTGGGTTTAACTGCTTTTAGTTTTGTTTTGATTGTTTTTAACTACGTACTGCTGTCGTTTAGTTCAATCTGTACTTTCAGCATGCACTCAGTGATCTCTCATGGTTTAAATAAAGGTTGAATGAAAGAACGAGTTACATATTTATACATCAAATAAAGTTTTTGATGATATTTCCCTTGTTGGGATAACTAGATAACTAGAAGCTGAGGGGCCTTTTAAGAGGAATAAAAACAGTTTCATTGAAAATTTTCATTACAAAAATCTTGGACGAGTTCAAGCTGTTTGAATAGAAAGGTGAATGAACGACATTCAAAGCTGCTGTGCATCATTTAAACTCCAATAAATAATTCTTAAAAGACATTTTTCAGTCATTCTAACGACTAATTCAGAAGTTGAAGTTAAAAATGATGCGTGCAGCACCTTCAAACAGATCCAGGACAGGATGTGACATCAGAGAACGTTGTGTTGTTGAGTCTGATCCTTCAGCGTCCACTCACTGCTACCCGAATCACGATCCTTTATCTTTGATTATCTAACCCGTTTCTGGTTTGTTTGTTTGAGCACCTTGGCTCCACAGTGAAAGATTCCCACAAACACCTCCACCCTCAATCCCGAGTTTAAAATGCAGGGCTGAACTGGACCAAACTGGACCAAACTGAGCCAAACTGGAAGGTTTCCTGCCTTCACTGTCTTGTTATAAATCATGTCTCTGAATCCTTTTAGGTTTTGACTTTCATGGTTGAACCGGTTCTGCACAAAACTCTACATGTTCGGTTCTACTAGTCGGCCGAAACTGGGCCTTCATCCATATCCGACTTCCCATAGACCACTCTTGGCTCGTGACTTTCAGAGAGCTGCTGATTGTTCAGGCTTCTTCCAAGTGTCAAACAACTGAAAATTCATGTCCAGTTGTTCCGGTTTGGGGATGAACTGAGCCAAACTAAAGTTTCTGGCAATGACTCTCCACGTTTATTCGCCCCGTTAGACCAGTTCAGAGTCAAACTGGGGTCCAGTCTCCATCAATGACTTGCTCTGAACAACTTCTCAAACATGACTGTAAAAACAATCCTGAACTTGCAGATATTAACAGTTTCTGAACTGGATTCAACACATCCAGTTAGCTGGTGCGGTTCCATCTATGTGCCTTCATGAACCTTTATCAGATCCTCTGGGTCTGAACTCCAGCGCCTTTCAAACATTTTCATGGCAACTAAAGGAAACCATCTACATCCAGAGGGCCCAGTACACCCAGCTACAAAGCCAAACTGGGTAAAACCGGGGTTTCATGTCCACAGAACACTTTTTTTAAACCTTCGTCCACAGTAAACATTGCAGTTGGTCCAAACTGAGGGCTCATGACCCTTAAATCCAACCAAAACCTTTTCAAACTCTTCTTCGGTCTTTGATTTGTCACACTTCCTAGTTTGATCAGTTTAGTCCAGTTTATCCAGCAGATCCTGCAGGGGGACATAGCTGCTGTATTACCTTCTGTCTGACATTTTTACATTAACTATAGATCCCCAAAAGCAACATTTCACTTTGAATGCAGGTCTCAGATCAGATCCGTGACCAGATTTCAGATCAGGTACAAGATCAAATCTGAGTCCAGTATGGTCTATTCTGGGTTTCTGTACCAGTGTGCCTTTTAACCAAAATAAAAACATTGGAACCGTTAAGAATCTGAAAGTCCAATCTGTCCCAAAGTGATGAGAACACTGATGACTGACAGCAACTGGTTGGACAACTTGGCAGGCAACTTTGTCCAGAGAGTTGCCTCAGAGTCTTTTTTTTTAAAGACCAGTAAGAATCTGGATGTATATCGGCCTCAGTGCGCTTCAAAGAATTTCTTGGATCAACAGTACCAAGTCAGGACCAACAAGTTTTAAGTCAGAACTAAATACCAGTTTGAGACCTCCAAGTCCAAAATCAGGTCCTGGGTCAAGTTCAAACACTTTGTTGTATCATTCAACAGTGCTTACAACAAGTCCTTTACAAAGTCTCAAGCTAAGACCAACAAACCTGGAGTTATGCTTGAATCAAGATCAACAAGTCCCAAATCAAGTCCTAAATCAAGACCAACAGGTTCCACACTATCTGAGGTTAAGGTTGTGTTGTCCTGCAGGAACAACTTTTCCAATGTCAGAAATAACGAGTCGAGTTAAAAACAAGTTTTGAAGTCCCAAAGTCACATCTAGACTCAGTCACGTCCAAACCCTCAATCTCGTGTTTCAAAACCGGAAGAAACCGCTCCTGGGCTTTTTTTTAATGTCTGACAAACATTCTGATCCTGCTTGGCTGCTGCTGGACTGAATCTAAGTTTATTCAAGTAAATTAAAAGCTGATTTTCTGCACATCCAACCTGTAGGTTTTCGGGGGTTTGACTAAAGTCCAAGTCATGTGACTCTAGTAAACACCTCTGCAGGAGCCTTCAGATGTTGGATGAACTACTTCATTTGAAGCATACACAGGCCTCTAGAAAGGTGTCCCTACTTCTGGTTGCTGTAAATAAAAAAAACCCAACAAGTGAAATGTTGCTTTAACCAACTCGTCTATTCTCTTCTCCCTACATCCCTCCAGTTACTGCGACGTTAATATAACAACGTATTTTATTCATACTGCTAAACTCTCTGCTCATCACTTTAAACAAGAATTATTATTTTGACCAAATTTCTGCCATAAAAAACTAAAGCCGACACAGCTGGTCAGCCTTTCGCCGAGTGCAAGCATAAAGCAGAATGTTTACATTACTCATAAATACTTGTCAATGTATGTTTTCAATGCATATAACAATAAATCCATAACATACACAGACTTCCTCTTGTTTTAAATTTAACAGTGCAACATTAGTTTCAGTTCTGTCTGAACAGAGCGGAGGCTCGGTGGTTAAAGGGACTCCGACACATTTTGTTTTTCCACCAGGTGGAAACATTTTGGCACTTCACATAAAAAAAATGACTTTTATCTTTATTAGTGCTCCATTTAACTACAAATTGCGTTGCAGTGGTGAGCGTTTAGACTATGCTGCTCTCACTTCATGGCAAAGTGCTAAAACTCACTTTCCCACCATGCAACATTTTAACAGTCAGAATTTTTCAGCGTCCCTTTAACTGACCTGAAGCTCTCGTTGTCACAGGACGGAGGGAAACGACGACACACACTCGGCTGCATTCACACCTGAAGACACACGAGCAAACAGGGCTTTATACATTACAGAGGGGACGACGGCGAGGACCGGCACAGACGCCAAGTCCTGCCGTTTGTAGCACCAACAAAGAAGAAGAAGACGCTCCCGCACGGAGCGAGAGGCCGTTCAGCAGAGGCAAAGAAGAAAACCTCAGCAATGTGACGTTTCCACGATGATGGAGGACCAAACTCCTTTAGTAACCAGCGAAGAAGAGGAAGGATTTAACACGGGACAAACAGAATTTAAATTCACCCTTTTGATGGTCCTGCTGCTTCTTAACAACAGCTACTACAGCTTACTACAACTTAGGTTCATGCTATTTCATAGGGCTGCAACCTATTTAGGGATATTTGAATTCTAAATATTTTCTTGATTAATTGATTGATTATTTGGCCAATGAAACATCACTAAAAGATGAAAAACAACCATTACAGCATTCTGGATTAAACCCTCAAATGTCTTATTTTGAGTAAACCATAAAACAGAAAATTAATAGTCACGTAAGACTACAAAACTGTAATATTGTGGATTCTTTTTCTTTTAATGTAACTAAAAGCTCCTTCTAAATTGTGCTAAAACTGCAGCATATTCCTTTTCTGTAAGTAACTAGTTGAATTGTTGCAGCTCTAATAATTCTGTTTAGACAATAAATACTTGGACGACCAACAGAAAAGTTTACAACTATTCTGATAATCGATTGCTAGACTTTTGAATAAATAAAGATCTCAATTGTGAAAATGACAAGATATTAAACTGAATATTGGAATCAAAATCTTTTCTATTTGACTGAGCAAAACAGTCAAAATAATGTGAACATTAACTGCAATTTAATGCCAATTATTTTTAATATTAATAAATGACAATATTGTTTGGATCAGTAGATGAATTGTTTTATAAAAGTGTCATATCCTAAAGCCACACAAAGACGTTCAGTTTAAATCCAAGATGTCTGAGAACCAAGAGATGATATTTTGCTCAAAAATGATGCTGATCATTTGCTAATCAATTAATCAATACTTTCAATTTTGACTTTTATTAAAGAGACAATACTTTGCGCAAATCTCACGAGTTAAATTGCCAGTCATTAATCCAGTTATTCTAACACTGAACGCAGATAAGATGTGGATTCAAATGCATGAAAACTAAAACCCATTAGGGCTGGTTAAGGCTGAAGAAACACGCTGTCATTTTCATTAATTTTCACTCACTGTTATGTAGCAATTTATTTCCTAAATAACAGTTTGTGTTTGCATTTAGTCTATTTAGATCTTGTAATTGCTGCTTTTAACTCTCAAGCTTCTCCTGCTGCAAAATAAAGACGAAATGATGTGAAAATAAGGCGGGGGACGTCAGCGACAGAAACAAACGTGGTCGTGTCACATTGCTGATGCAGACAGAGCTGCAGTGGCAATCATCACGAAGAGGTGGCAGAAGTTAGTGCAAAGGGCGCATGGCAACATACAACAACAGCTAAGCCGGCTACCAGGCTATTCATGTGGACTTGAGGTGCTACAGGAGCTAATTCTATACAAATAATGAACAAATGATGTTTTACTGCATGTAAATGAGTGTTAGCGCTACGTGGCAGGTAACTTTGTGCTTTGCTCTTTGTGCCTGAGCCGAAAGATGAACTCGGTGGTCAGGTTCAGCTCACAGGCCAGCACATCAACACAAATCATCTTCTTATTAACTGACATTTGTTTCCCACCGGGTTCGGCTGAGCGCAAATGAAAGGATGAACTCTGGATGGAAGGTCACAGAGACTTAAGAGACACCGTCGGGTTGCGTTGGGATCATCAGGGCTGGATATCGCAGCAAAGCACTGTTGTGACGAATGAACATCTGGTTGGATTCAGAACCTGTGTTTAGCTCCAATTTAGGAGAAATAAAATCTAGCTCATGATGGGATATTTTGGCCAATCACAGATGTTTTTAACAATCTAATGACATAGTATTATTCGTAACAAAGTTAGGTTAGATGGAAGAACTTCACTCAGGAGAGTGGGTTTAAAATCTTAGGTAAAGCCACAAATAAATGTTGACCTTTAGCTTGTTGCTCAAGTAATAGGAGGGTCTAAAAAAAGAGGAGAGATGGAAGAGCGACAGGAGGAAACTGTACATTTTTAAAGTCTGGGTAGTTTTCCCCAGTTTTCTGCTTACTGCAGCTTAAACTGCAGTAACTTGGAAGCATCTTACAGGCTTCTTCCTGAATGGAAACTGCAAAAAATAAAAAATAAATGTACTGATCAACATTAGTGCACTTAATAGTTTTTGTAAAGTCGAGTTATAAAGTCCTCTTTTGAGTCAAGGATGTGCATCTTGTAAACTGTCAGATTGTGAAAGCATTTGTAAATCGATTTGTAATTTAATCAGCATTTGTTTTTTCCACCCCTCAATCTGAACTGACAGAACATCCAACTGTTCTCTTATTACCGGCAACCGATATGATCTGCTGCATTTTTAAAGCAGTTCTCTTGCTGAAAAAAGAATGAAGCTCCAATCTGCTCCTGAGAAAGTAAAAAAAAAAACAGAAAAAGAAGGTTTGATGAAATATTACCAACATTTTCAAGTAATAAATATTTCAAATGATACCCAGCCCTGTTGAAACAGACCTGACATTTGGTGTTTTTGAGTCTTTGATCGATTTTATGTAAAGTCATTTCAGAATTTCCACTCTCAAAATTTACTGTTGTCGACCAGCAAATGTTTTTTTTTGACAAATAATAGCCTGAAGAAATAAATAAAGTCTCATTTAATTTGACCTAATTGTATATGAGATGGCTCATTTTACAGGATGTGATATTTGAGTGATTTGAAGTTTTCTCTCTTTCTCTCTTAAACACACACACAATCAGAAACACGCACAAAACCAACACAGATAAAAACACAAAGCTGTTTAGAACAGAGGAGCAGAGCCAAGATTTGATTCACCTTCACTATAATTCTGTTTAAAAACTTCTTCTTTGCTGCTTTCAGTCTGGAAGCTGATTTTCCAGCGTTTCTGTGAGGTGAAGGAGAATCAACGCTGAGCTCCGTTAAAGAGGTTTTTCATATTTAGCACAGAGAACCTTCACAAGGCTCTGACCCGTAAGTACCTACTGTATCTACCGACTCCACCTGTGATTCAACACTGAACACACTGTTCCTCCTCGCTCTCATCTCCCCTCCTTCCTTTATCTTTTCTTTATCTGTGTTATTTTTCTGAAATGAAGCAAAGGATAAGAGGAGGCGAGTAAGGAAGGAAGGAAGTAGGGAAGGAAGGAAGAGGACGGTATGAGGAGCTGCAGGCGACACACACACAGACACACATGCAGGTTTCTAACAGCGTCCAGTCTGTTTACAGTGCAATGGAGCCGATGGAAGGACAGCGTGTCGACATTTTGGCTTCATGTATCCTCTTTGATTGGCTCTCTGCTGCCGCCAATCTGGGATTTCCACCAACAAGGAAGAGGAGAGGTAAGGGGGAGGGCTTTGCTGCAGGCGAGGTAAAGCTGAGTGATGGAGGGAGGCTGATAAAAAAAGACTAGAGTCCCTCTCTCTTGGAGGAGGTGCTGCTCTCTCCACCCTCCTCGTCAATCTTCACCATTAAGGTGGAGGAAACGGAGGGGGAGGCAACGGGAGCAGCAGAGGAGGTGGAAGGAGGCGGCGGGCTGACATGCAGCTCCACTGGCGTCAGCGTTATCTCCACCTCACCCCGCTCCTCGTGCAGCGTGGGCAGGGGCAGAGCAGGCGGGTGGAGGTGGGCTGTAGGCGGAGGAGCAGCACTGCTGTTGTTATTGCTCGGTCTTGGAGCTTTCTGGATCACCTCCACCATTGGCGTCCGTCCCGGCGCAGCCAGCTCCCAGCTGTGGTTCCCTGGACTCTGGAACACCAACAGCTGCCTGCTGTGGCGGTCTGGCTCGGCCGCTCCGCCCGGCTGGCACTGCACCACTACGCTGCGGTGGTCCACCAGCCGGTGAGCTGGGTCCGACACCGCGGGCAGCTGACTGAGAACCAGCCCCGGCTGGTCCTGGATCACCAGCTCCAGCACCGGCTGCGAGGTGGAAGACGAGGAGGAGGAGGCCTTCTGGATGACGCCGCCGGTGAGGGAGGTGATGATGGATGGGTGGGAGGGAGGAGCAGGAGGGGCAGGCTGAGTGGGGAGAGCAGCAGCGGGAGCAGGGAGGGAGTCCTCCGGGCGAGGTTTTCTTGGTCGTCCTCGTTTCCGTTTCACCGGAGGAGCACTGGCCGTAGATCCACCAGACCCCCCCACAGCGCCGCTGCCTGATGTCACCGCCTCCAGGGGTCGCTTGCTGGCGCTCGCTCGTGCCTTCTGGACCACAGAGGTGGGGGCTGCTGGGGTGTGCTGCTGCTGAGAAGGTGGAGGAGGAGGAGGAGGTGGGGCAACCTTCTCCCTGTCGTAGGACAGACAGCCCTGAGGCAGGATCATCACTGGGACGGGCCCGCCCTGCTGCTGGGGCAGCGTTGCCATGGCGATGACTTTTACCCCACCACCACTGGCAGCGGCGGCGGCAGCGGGGCCTCCGGGCCCTGAAGCCCCTCCAACACCAGAGGCGTCTTTGGGAGCCAGCGAAGGTGGAGAGGAGCGCACAGAGAGGGTCTTATCAGGTAGGGAGCTCCGAGGAAGGATTCTGGGCAACTGCTTCATGAAGGCCTCAACCTGCAGACACAGCGATCAATATCACTGATCGATCTGTTCATTAAGAACAAGAAATAAACAGCAGACAAAAATCTGATTTGTGAATTTCTTCCATAATTTATAAAGACTGATTGTTCACAATGCTACACTCTTGACCGTCTATTTGACTTCAGACTACACTTGACTAAAAAGTCTGCAGCAGAGGAATGTTCCAAACTCCTTCACAGTCTGGTGTGAGTATATTTAAGATGATGTGAAGAGAGAGATGATGTCACATCACAAAGAGATTGCAGAGAGAATTTGCCTACAGCTGCCTGTGTCCTTATGGCTAAATCTCTGACTGCTAGGGAAGAAACTGATGATTATTTCCATATTCAATTATTATGTTGACTATTTCTGTTAATAATCAGACTATAAAATGTCAGAACATGATGAAAAATGTCAATCAGAGTTTCCTGAAGGCAAAAATGACAAATGCCTTGCTTTGTCCACAATCCAAAGATATTCAGTTTGTATTCACAAAGAGAAGAAACCAGAAAACATTCAAATTTAAGACGCTGCAATTAGATAAATTAGACGTTTTTTTTTCCCCCTCAAAAAATGACTCAAACAGAGTAATCAATTCCCAAAGTAGTTGGTGATGAATTTAAAAGTTGACAGCTAAATGATTAACTTTCTTTGCTCTGCTTCATAATTCTTTACTAAATGCAGGTGATTTTTTTTGTTTGTTGGTTTGTTCTCAGCTGCACCCATTGGTCTGCTGAAAAAACAATCCCTTGCATACAAATATATAAAGTTGGCTTCAGTCTGGATCTCTGTGTGTTGCATTCAGTCACAGAGCACAACAAAGAAAAACTCTGAAGTGACCAAATTTCCTTTGAATAGTAGGCACATTGCCCAGGTGGAGGTAGTGTGGTAATATGTTGGACAGACAAATAAAACACTCTCGTACTTACAAAAGTATGAAAGATGTATGAAATGTATTTTGTTCACTCCTCCGACCACCAGGTGGCGCTTCCTCGTTCCAGTAATTGGAAGGTATACAAATTTGGCACGCTGTTTTGAAAGCAGACATCACCCGGGTCGCTTTTTAAGGTGACAAAAAGAAAAGCATTTTGTTGTTGTCGACTTACCGCAGGACGCAGAGACGAGGAGGAAGAGGAAGAGGAGGAAGAGGATGGAGGAGGGGCGTCCAGCGAGGAAGACTTGGCTGCTGCAGCAGATTTGTCTCCAGGCGCCTTCAACGAGGACGAGGAGGAAGAATCCCCGAGTTCCTTCTGCACAGACACAGAAGCAGTGAGCAGCGGGAAACACCAACCAGTGAGATCAATGACAGCTTTTGAATCTCACCTTCAGATCTGCAGCTCCATCGCCGTCAGCTTTGGAGATCACAGGAGCTTTCTTGATGACTTTGTGGGTTTTAGCTGGACCTCCTGCACACAAACAAAAATCTCTTGTTAAGTCATGTCTTAACAAACTGCAGCAGCATCCACATCTGTTTTAGTCACAGTTACAATGAGTTCATCTAAAAGACTTCAGAACTCCATCCCTGTTATCTAAAAATACATTCCAACTTTGTCTCACTTGACAAAATATATCCCAACTTTCCAAAACATGTTCCCACCATATAAGTAATGTCCTCGTTCCGAAAATGCCTCTTCTTAACAAAATATGATACAACACTCCAAAAACATGTCCTTACTTTCTAAAATTATGAACCCTGTTTGCAAGAAGTTCTAACTTTACAGAAACATGTCGTCACCGTACAAAATATGCCCTCTCTTTACAAAATGTGCTGGAACAATTCAAACAACGTGTCCTTTCTTTACAAAGTATGTCCTAGCGTTTCAACTTTCAAAAAAAATCTCCTCAACAAAAACACACCCACACTTTAAAGAAATGTCAGACATTTTTAAAAAAAAAACAACAACTAACTTTCCAAAAAATATCTCCTCTTTGCAAAATATGTCCCTCTTGGGTGATTTATCTTGCCGTTTGATGATCTGAGTCACACTCCCCCACAGATTTACTCACTGATCAATATTATGGTTGCCTGGATACAAAACTTGTCAATCTGGCTCAAGGTTAAAGGACCAATTTACAAATCTCTGCATCCTGTTTTTACTCTGACTCTACTCTTATAGACCCTGCTGCTTCTTTCAAGACGTTGGTCCACTTGTAGTTATTCTTCTTGCACCGTACTGACTTCTGTTTACAAAATAAGTTACACCTCCAAGATGCAAAGTGAGTCCAATGAATGCTGTCGTAATTATGTCACAAAAAAAATCATGCTTCTGCTTGGTTCATGTAGAGATTTGTGATTTGAACCTTGAGATAAGATTGGTTTATTTCCTCAGAAAAGTAGTTTATCTGACAAATTAGGATCATCCACCCCTCCGTCCCTACTTTCCAGAAATATTCCTCTCTCCTCACAGGGTCTAGATTAAACACACACACTGCATCACACCTGCGAGCGCTGCGGAGGTCACCAGCTCGGCCTGGCTGCAGCGAGGGTTGACGATGTGCTCCTGGATCAGGTAGCGAGCGATCTCCACCACCGTGTCAAAGGAGCGCTTCAGGATCTTCTGCGCCCAATCACAGATCAGCTCACACGCCGCCTCCGTCACTTCCTGTTTGTAGGTCTGGACCAGCTCGGTCAGCTCCGCCTGGAGGCGAAGGGGAGCAAACGTCAGCGGGGACTCATGAAAACAGACTGTCTGATGAGTTATGGTACTATAACACTGCATACATGTTCCTCATGTTAAATCAGCTTCCTCTTTGTTATCATAACAAACTACAGACTTGAAACTATTTATTTGAGCACTCACTGCTGCCTCTGTCTTTCCTAATCATATTTAGGTACAAATCTCAAAGGTCTTTTCTTTAAAATAAATAGAAAGTCAAATGAAAATACATTTTTGATTAATCTTTAAGCAAAAATGCAAAAACATTGGCTCCAGCTTCTGAAATTATGCTTTTCTTTGTCTGAATAATAACAGTAAAAACTTTCCCACTTAAAAAGGAAAACTTCTTACTTTCTAAATAATGTCCTAACTTGAAAAAATATCTCATTTTTGCAAAACTCTTCTGCAACAAACATTGGTTCCAGGTTAGATTTGCTTGTTTTTGTTTTGTCTGAATAAAAAAAACTTTTGTACATTTCTTTAAGAGTAATTTTCCCTGTTGTCATAAATTTTATAAACAAATCAGTTAATTAATCAGTGATCTGTTCCTTGAGTTTCATGTTGCTCTGTATGTGTGTGTGTGTGTGTGTGTGTGTGTGTGTTGTTGTACCGGGTCGTTCTTCAGGTCCAGGTTTGGCAGCAGAGGCATGTTGAGAACCGTCTTCCTCCTGATGCCGCTGTAACAGTACGTACGATCGAGGCATGTTAAGGAAATCAAGCTGGAGCTGCAGTCAGTCCCATAAACACCAAGGACCACATACATTCTTATTTTTTAGATTTTATTATCTTAACTAGCTATCTTTCATCGTTGCCTTATTTGCATTTATTCCCTATATAATTTTCTAGCTTTGAATGGTTTGTCATTTGATCGTAACTCACTTTGAATTTCACTAAAAAGCACTGCTGTGTACAAATTAAGTCTGACTGGCTTAATAATGAGTCTGTGATGCCTGTCAGGGGGAGCTTTAAACCTCCAGTTTTCAAGAAATCTGTTTTTTTTTTTTTTCCCAGAGCCAGCAATCCATTAAATACTGTCCATAATTCTTTTTTTTCATTATTATCATTATTTCATCTGTTGACTTTCAGCACAGTTGAAGCAGCAAATGTTTACTCATTTGCATGTTTAATATTCATGTATTTATTGGATGTTTTAATGTGTGTTGTTTTCTAGTATCTCTCAAGTACCCGTGTGAATTTAAATGTATTTTCCTTCCTTCACTGTTGTTTTGTTCTTGTTGTCTGCTGTTAATCATTCAGTCTTTAGGTGAATCTGTTTGCAACATTCCTAAGTAATGTGCTATATAAATAATGCTTATTATCATTATTACTATTATTATTGTTATTATTATTATTACTATTGTTACTAATATTAGACTGATCAATTGATAAAGACCTGGTACTCTGTGCCACTTGAGAATTTACAGTAACTCAGCTACAGTTCTATAAACATTAAGATGCAGAAGTGGTAAAAGAAGCCTACATGCAGAACAAATCTGAAACAGCAGCTGACTCAGACTGTCCTCACGTCTGTCCAGCGGGTAAAAGGATATTTAGACTGTCCTCTGCCGCCGAGACGTCTCGCCTTGATGTTGGGGAAAATGTCTCTGATGATCTTCCCAAAGTTGGCGGCGCTTAGAGGACGATGCTGCAGGTTCTCACAGTATCTCCTGCCGGACGGGGAGTCAGATGATTTTAATGTTAATGTTATCAGACTGTCAGATTTTAGGCTCTTTTCATTGTTGGGTTAATGTGAGGCTTCATATTATGTGAAATGAGTGTATTTTCTGACTTGTATGTCTCGTAGACGTCCTGTTTGGGCAGGCAGGTGTCTGAATGCTCCTCCAGGTGACTGCGGATCCAGTTACAGGTGTGAAGCTGGTCGGCTGTGTTGAATGAACTGGAGTCGCCGCCACTGTGCACAAACACAAAGTCACAATTCAATAAAAAGCACACTTCTGCCTTCCTGTCAAACACATTTGGTAAGACTTTATTTGCATGTCTTTATTTCCTAAAAATCTGCTACATCTTAAATTCAGCTCTAAACTTCAGGATATTTCAAAAGATGTCCTGCACAGATTGGTTCTATTTAGAAAGTGAATGGAGACGGAAAAAAGACTTGGAAAACACATGGTGTTCAACCTTAACGTGGAGGATTAACAATTGTGATTAAAGGTGAGTCTGCAGCTTTGATCCAGAGACCAAACAGCAGTTTTCACAGTAGAAAAATATTTTGGAAATGCTACAGGTTGGTTGCACTTTTTGCCCCAATATACAAAGTTTTGTCCCCATTTCACTAAAATTCTATAATGGAGGTGGAGGGCCTTCCACCTCTAAATGTAGCACGACCCATAGAGACACACTATGGATTTACTTACCTAATACATCATTTACTAGCATTTTTAAGGGGTACTCAGTAACTGCAACATTTCCTCCATTTCTCTTGTAATCAGAACCAATCTGTGCAGACCTTTCTTGTAAATATCCTGTAACTTGCAGCTGATGTTTAGGATAATATTAGAAAGGTTTGCAGAAAACCTGTAGTTTAATACAAGACCTGTAAAATAAAGCGACTTTAAATCAGTAACATGTAAAGATTTCTGACCTCTTGTCTCCAGAACTGGGTCCAGAGGGCAGCTGGAGGTACAGATACAACTTGTCGTTGTCAGAGAAACGCTGAACATCTTGCTGTTGAAGAAGAAGACAACAGTTCACACCTGAGCGCCAAGGGGAAGTGCAAGAACCATTGAACTATGCAGATTCCATTTAAAATTCAGGGAGAAGTTCTTACCAGGATCTGATCCACTTTGGTTTGAACATTCTTACTGCAACAGAAAACACACCGATCAGAAATCTGACGGACATGCTTAGCCTCAGGTGGACACCAGGTACGTCTACAACTAACTCATGTTTTCAGACAAGGAGGCATTAAAACTTCTCAGTCAGAGACTTACTAAAAGTAACAGAGAAATAATTAGAATAGCTTCACCTAATGGTAAAAGGCCGCTACAACAACTGGTAAATTATAGAAATATGGTTGCAACATTTAATGTAATGGAGACACCGCTGAAAGGTTCAGCCTCTAAATAGTGGAAGTACAAATACAGAGCTTAGCAGAGAGGAGACGACGAGAGCGACTAAGAGGATAATGAAGCATACTGAATCAATAAACTAAATGCAGTGTGGCTCAAAAATGGTAAGCGAGTTGTCTGCAAGTTAATGGAAGATACATTCAGCATAGAGGAATATCTTTCTAGAGTTGATGTGCAGAGCAGTTTGAAAACCTCAGTTTACAGAGGTTGTAAAAAAGTGGGCACAAATTTCATTTTTTTCCCAGCTATTATTGTTTCCATATATGCAACTACACCTGAAAACACAATAACTTCAGCCTTTTAGCTGTTTGTGTGTGTGTGTTTTTTTTGTTTTTTTTACAAAAAAACAAAAAACACACCAAACTGCAGATTTTTAGGACTGAAGATTGAAGTTAGTCTGCTCTGTGTTTCTCTTTTTCTGGGTTTCCTGTGACACTTACGAAATGTTGCTTTTGAGTTTCTGCAGCAGCATGCTGGGCTCAGTGTCGCCCTCCCCCGCCTCCAGGCTGCCCTCCCCCCGCCGGGAGCCTTCGGCCCGCTGGTGCCGCTGGTCCTCCGACATCTGGACCAACTAACCAGTGCTGAGAACCACCATCTGAGAACACACAGGCAAAATCACTTCAAGTACATACAACAGACAAAACTATGTGGCTGAAAGTTTTGTATTGGGAAAATAAAGCTGGCATATAAGCAGTGAGTCATGTAAGTCAAAGTTAAAAATTAATCACAGACTTAAAACCCCATTTTTATCCCAATCAATTAAGATTTGAAGCTAAAGGAACAATCAGTTGCTTAAACTAGCAACAAGTAGCAACAATTTGATTCACAATTATAAAGCTACAAGTGAGTTTCATGCGTTTCAGGCTTTGTTTGTCTTTCCGAGAGTAAAGTGAAGACCTCTGAGTTTTAAACCAAATAAGACAAATGCAGATGTCACCTCAGGTCTCAAGAAACCACAACAAACATTTTTCACCTCTTTATGATGTTTTATATTCCAACAAATTAACTGGTTGATCGAACAATATATTTGAAAGACAAACCAGTTCTGGAATAATCAACAGTAAATGAATCAAGCTTAAATCAAAACTTTAGCTTGCATCAGAAAGCAGAGGTCAAAACCACCAGCAAACATCAAATCATCCAATCTGTGTGTAAGTGTTGAAGTCAATCTGGCTTAATCAAACGTGAACAGTTCAAAGCAACAGTGATCAATATGCATCATGGAAAACTGCAATCATTAGAGTTATTGATGAGCATTTCAGCATGAAAAACAATCAATACACAATGATCACACAGAGGAAGCGTCTCACTGACTACAGCAATTATCAGACTGAGGAAACTGTCAACAAAGCAACCAAATCAGAGACTGAAACTACAAATTGAAACGTAAGAATTAAATGTCAAAGAAGGAAAAGTCAAATGAAAAATAATTCTTCTCAGCAACACAGCTCTCAGAGGGATCTAACACCTAAACAGTTGTTTTTTTGGATTAGATGTTAAAATGCTTCGACACACAGAAGAGCTGTAAGGCTTCAGTCAACAATTAGTTTCATTTTCAATCAACCCGACAGCTATTGCATTGTAATAATAGATTGTGAGTCTATAAAACGTCTGAAAAAGTGACAAATGCTCATATTTACTTTAGAAGTGCCGGAAGCTGTTATAGAAAACCGGAAAAACCAGCACATTATTGTGGAAGCTTTTATGTATCATTAAATAAAATCTAGAAGTCTGAGTTGTCTTTGTTTTACTCAAAGCTTGAAAGGTACAGGTCATACAGAGCGCAAAGCAGTCTGTAGGAGAGTACAACTGAGTGCAGACAGCGTTTACACAGTGAAGGTGCTGTCTTCCTGATATGCAAAACTGACAGTTGCTGGGCAGATTAGTTCACCTTCCCTGCAGCTGTGGAGAACAAACTCGTAACTGCAGGTGTGTGGATGCGATTAAGATAAAAAATACCTACGAGTCATAGAGAGACAGATACGGTGAGACATAGTGTGCGTCTACGTTATGAGACGTGCATTCGGATTTACAAGAAAGCTCTGCTTTTCTGTTCTTCCAAAAAGTGCATAAGCAGCGAGATCATTAAGGCAAACAGATGAGAGGTCTTTTGCTACAGCAATGTACAAGCATAGAAAATTTCCATTACAACACATCTACATTTGAGAAGCTGGGAAGCTTTCATTTATCCAATCTATGGATTTTCTGTCAATCAGCTAATTATTCCAGCTGATTCCTGTTAGTCTCTGAGGACATATTGACAACTATTGCACATGTCATTAAGTTACTGGGGGTTAATCGGGGCTATGGCTGCTCATTCATTTGACTGACTTTCCCCTTCCCTGTATTCTATTTTATGATGTGAAGTAAGACATATTAATTCAAACACATTATGCTACAACTTTTTTTCTGCCTCTTTGTACAAACAGAAAACTTGCACAGTTTGAGTCTTTCTGATAGAGCATTATCTACTCTGATTTTAAGGATTCTTCTTTAGATAAACTGATTGTTTTAAAACTCTGTTTAAATGACATGGAGTTTGTGGACATGCAGGCTTCACAAGTGCACAGCAAAACGAACGACCAACAGGAGAGAAACACTGGAAAGGAAGACTTGGTTGCAAAAACAAACGCAGCCTCAAGGTATCCGGAAATAGTTCCAATACAAAAAGAATGACGATCAGAAACAGGTACTCTGTCGACAGTGCCTTGCAATTATTGCAAAGCCAAATCCAAATGCTATCTAAAGTAAAACGTTATTTTGAATGCCTTTGCCAGTGCTACATCATATGAGAAAAGCTCCAAACAGCTTTTGTCAGCTTTGTTTAAATTATATTTTACAAGCAGACAGTGTCAGAACAGATGATTTACAGGTATTTTCCGACAGGAAAACAATGCAGGCCACACCTTCCTACAACAAACACTGGCTGCACCTGATTAGACAAACACTTCGTGTGTAGGCTGGAATTCAAAAAGAACCAACATGTCAGCTCATTTCAAAACTTCCCTTACATCACAAAAATCCTAACAATCTGAACGCGTATGATTAGATCAACTGTAGTCAGTTTGTAAGTCTGTCAGAAGTTTCCAGAGGTATCGAGTTGCAGCTGGACGCCTCAGATTTTCATAAAGTAATCTAGACCTCATCTTTTTGCAAATGAGGAGACGACAAAGACACTCCCTGTGTCTCTAAATGCATACGATGCTACCAGAATGCATTGCATGGCTGCTTACATTAACAATTAATAGAAAGCCTTAAAATGACAGATCCTGTGGACACCAGTACCAGTGAATCAACTTCAATTACTTTTAAAGTTATGCCCCTGATTTGCATGAAGTATGCCAGACTTCATGTAACTGGGGAGAAGCCAACATTATGCCACTTCTCTCAAAATGCAATTCACTGGGACCGGAATGCATTGCAGGGCTACTTACAAAGACAATGAATGGGAAGCCTAGAAATGACAGATCCTGTGGACATGTACCACTACAAGTCAGTGCCCAGGGGTCCGTGCATGCCAGGGCCCCTCAGGAGGTTTAGCCCACTGGAAAGAGAGGATTTTAACAAAACGTACAGTATTTGAAATAAAAAGCTGGATAGTAAAGTGCTGATTGACAATCAAAGCTTGAATCAGTCTGCGGGGTCATGTAAATGAGGTCTGGGGCGGTAAACGACTGTCTCAGACTGCCGGACGGGACTCTGCAGCCCGACCACAGCTGCCCACTCCATCAACATCACACCGCGTTGCCGTTAAGCTCAGATTTCAGCCCGGTTCCGCGCTGACAGCCGGTTAAAAGGCCCGCTGGCTGCCGGGTAGTGACACATGCCGGCTGTCACGGTGCTGTGAAACGTTACGAGTACAACTGGAGCGGGAGGCATGTTTCGGCGGAGCCAGACCCAGCCCGCCGCCGGCCGTGCCCTCCTCAAACCCCCGTTAATGTGAGCCGGAGGTGCCGGTGTTACAGCCGTGCTCTCCATGTCAGCTCTGCCTGCCGTGTTTACAGCGGGCGCAGCGCCGGTGGTCATGTGCTGCCATTTACTACACAACACACACACACCGCTCTACATGTTACTGCGAGCTAACAGGCTAGCGGACAACACACACACACACCCTCCGCGTTAGCTGACAGCGACAGGCAGGGAAACTCTGACACGCTAGCTGCGTTTATTACAGACATAAATGATGAATTTTTCACCGGCACAGAAATCCAGAAAACGGTTTCCCGCGAAGGAGAGGATTAGTTCGACTGACATTTGCGCGGTTAGCGACGAACCGCCGCTACCCATTACAGGCTAGCTAACTAGCTTAGCTAGTTGCTATCAGATAGCATTAGCTAGCAAGCAAAGAAACGCCCTTTAAACACGTTTCGAAGCGCTGTTTTTAATTTCTAATTAATTCCCGATGACAGTTCATTAATTCTGTTATTAGTTTGTAACCGTTTGGGTGAGTAGCTTTTGAGTATTTATTTTAAAAAAGAAAAAGAAAGTACCTGAGCCAAGATACAGCAAAAATCCCCCTTCAGATTTTTTTGTGATTGGATGACTTTGTTATGTCTGCCTGACTACAAAGCCATCGTCTATTCCGATTGGTCGGCTCACGCAAATCTACCCGGATACCAAAAGCTGGCGAAATTCCATTTGTCGAGCAGAATTATTTTTCTGACAGGGATTATTCTGGTTGGACGTGTTTTCCTGGTCTGCCCAGTTACAAAACAGATGCATTTATCTGGCGAAATCTGGATAGCAACAGTGGCCCGTTCACACAGGGAAAGCGAAACTACTTTAAATAAACATGCGTGTAACATGTATGTTGCGATAATTTACAGTTCAGAGAAATTTAGAGGAGAGTGGACACTTAACGACACTACAATCTGGGATTTGCATATTAAATACAACATGGAGAAATCTGAGATTCTCTCAATTTTTGTTTATTGTGTTATTATTTTTAGGATTAATTTCGGTAGTATGGTCTCTCAGCGTAAAACTCAAAACAGTTAGCTGGAAACAAACTGCAATTGAAAAAAATGTGCTTTACTCCAAAAGAAACCAATTTGACCAAAACCTTTGTTATAAAAAATGTGTTCATCTCCGATAAGAGACAATGAGTCTGAAACTGTTAACAATCCTGACACAAACCACAGGATACCTATAATTGTTAAAATAAAATGTGGAATATTAGCATCCAATGTCATGTGAATATATATTATAAAGTTTGATATGTATTATCTACTGAGCAGAAATTTAATTTACCGCTGAGGAAAAGAAGTGACATTTGCACATGACACAAATAAAACCATAAAAACAACACATATTCCATTGGTCGCATTTATTTGTCATTATACAAAAGTGACAGAGAACATCAGAAAGAAACTAAACTGGGATAAGATACGTTCAATGTGAGCAGTTGTTTTTGATGCAGCAGAGAGAAAGTTGCAGCTCGTCTTCATTCAAACCCGCTGCAGAGAAACAGAATGACAAACACAAGTTAATGCAGAGAAGTTACATGCACAGTCTTTACCATCTCAAAATCTGGTTTCACACCTTCAACACTTTAATATGAAACTTTGTTTGTGTACAACCCTACCTTTCACTTCATACAATTTAATTTATTTATATATTATATATACACAGGAAACACTAATGAACGCAGCTATAAAGGTTTCCTCAGACAGAAAAGATGCTTTGCTCTCCCACACGGTGGTATTATGGCTGTGCTGGCTGCCTGTTTCAAATGGCTTTGCTTGTCCGATCAATTTAGTTTAGAAATCCCACATTTCATAATTCAGAAAATGGAAACACTAATATTTTTCTATACTCCTATGTTATTCCTAAAACCATCCAGACCTGGACACTACTAAAAACAAATTCTAGACTTTTTCATATTTCGTAGGAATATGAATGAACCATGTTCATTATATAAAAACACTCTCACAAGATATCATATTCATTAAAATGGGAAGCATGGACATAAAGACATCAGAACCAAAACAGAGGCATAATAAAAGCCCTCTCACAGCTGGAGAGTTTTAATGTGAAGCAGCTGCAAAAGTAGCGCAATACACAGTCATCTGAATGAAAACTTGTGGCTGAAATACAAGTTGGTCTGGTTGTAAACAATCAACATTCCATCTGAAACTTTGCATTTTTATTTTTATGATTAGCGAAAGCTGCATCTGGATATTTCTGCTTCATTTCTGCATCAGTGTGTTTTGGCTTTTTGTGCAATACTGTGTTTAATATCGGATTCAAAGAAACAATAAACAGCACACAATGCAGCTCATTTCCACTGTTAGAGAATTAGTCATAGTATCAGCTGTAGTAATCTGGTATGTGTAAAAGTCAAACTGCTGCAGAAAAACGATATCGGCTCTTGTTTAGCTCCCCGTCCTCTGACCTACCTGACCATGTGAGCGATGTCCCAGTTGGTTTCAGAAGACAGAGGACCAATGATCTCCACACCTTCTTCTGTAACTATGGCAATCTCGTGCTAAAATGAAAAAACATCACTTTATGCAAAATGAAACAAATATTTAAAACGCTTTCCTGATTCAACAGAAAAGACTATTTCTAAACATTTTTGTATTTTATCACTCTCACTTTTTTTAATTGATAACTGACCGATATAATTAAGTACCCTTGTCTCTTTTCAAAGAACGCCTTATTATTTCCCCTTTCTTTGGCGTTCAGTTATTTTTGAAGTCTAAAGGCAACATGTAACTGAAAGTGAATGTAAAAACAATTACAGGTAAAAATGTAAATTACACAGCAGTTACAAAGCGAGTGTCTCTTTCTGACAGCAGACCTGAGATCAGTTTGGAGATGGGAGGTGAAGTTAACTCACCCGGTTGTAGGAGCGAGCGTCTCTGTAGTACAGTACTTTGAGGCAGCGCTCCACCAGTTCACGGGCTTCCTGTTTGGTGATCTCCGCCTTGCCCTCCACCACCTCCCTCATCAGAGGCTGCAAAAAAACATACACAGTTTGAGCTTTTTTTCTGTGTGTTCATATTCAAACAAACACAAAAGCAAATTTAAAGATATAGAAAAAAAAGCTTGAAAAAACATGAAAATAAGAAGCAGTAAATTGTTGTGAGAAAATCTAAGTATCAGATCAGACTGAAATTTGAACTTGGTTTGGGATCAGAGCCACAGAAACTTGAGAAATGAGGCCTATTATACAGAAACAGAAATAGTCAGCAGAGTTTCAACTTTCTGACAGTCCTTGTATGTATCTTGTGCGATATGTGGCTCCGTCAGGAAACATTTATCAAATGTAAGCGTAAAACTGTGATAATCCCTCAAAATCGCTTTATTCTACAAGTTTAATAAGAAATTTCTCCAAAACTTAAGTGTTTGCATCAGATCCTGCAAAAAACACACTTCCAGTTGCAGTGTTGAGTTCAAACACACCTGAGCCAGGTACGCTCCAAAGCCTGTGGCCACTGTGGGAGCCTCATAAGCCACGCCCAGCTTGTCCACATAACCGAGGAAACTAGAGAAAAGCAAGAGGGAGGGTTACTTATAGCTCACAAAACAGGTCTGAGAAGTAACAATAGATGTGAACAGTAATTTATTAATTTTAAATAACAGAAATCGTTGTTGACTTCTCACAAATATAAAAAGACATGTCAATGCATCTCACCTCTCCCCGTTGTAGAAACCTCCAATGACCACAGTGTTCCACAGAGGATTCATTCTGCTGCGACGGTTGTACATCACTCTGGTGAGCCAGGAGTGGACGGCCTTTGGACTGTAGCTGTGGCCGTCACCCAGCAGCTCCTCGTCAATCCTGATGGAAGAATCAAAATATTTATATATTTACATTAAGCAGAGAGCCGGCTGTGTTTCTGCATCTTGCTTGGCAGCTTACACCATCTGTTCGATGATCTGCTTGAGGTACTGGTAGTCGGCGTAGTCTCCTGACGCTCCCAAGATGGTGTTGTTATTTACCTGAAGCACAAAAACGCATTAAACACATTTTCATTCATTTACGGGTAGAGCTGATGTTCTGTCAGTGGTGACCATTACCTTCATGAGGCGGGAAATGTTCCTGAATCGAGCCAGAGAGCCATACGAGCCCAACATGTCCGCTGCGATGATGACGCCCCCATTGAACTTCACGCCGAGCACCGACGTCCCGGTTACCATCGGGTTACTATGGAGAGATGGGGAGTTATTCTCACTAACAGTCAGTCAGACAACAAAGATCAGTGAACATGAATGTGTCCGAAATGTAATCTTTCAGAAAATGGCAAACAATAATGCACTCAGCTGTTTAAGTTCTTCTCTGATAAGGTCAATCACCAAGCTAAAGGCAACATATATATCATATATATACCTATATATATATACACACATACACACACACACACACACACACACACATATATATAGTGTTTTTTTGTTTTTTTTTAAACAAGGAATCAGTTACAAAAGCTAAAACGACTACAACGTTCAACAGCCCAGTGTAATGTATTCAGCTGTGTTGTTTTGTCTGATAACGAGTCCAAAACCTAAATATACTCATGAGACAGAAAAGCAGCAAATCCGCTTTAAAAAACATAGACAAAGCACATATATGACTTTTAATGTTATAAAAATTACTGAAATAAATATGCACTTGAGAAAGTCACGTCAATCAATTACCGATAGTGAATCTGTGTTTTCTTCTCCTGAATTCCATCAACTCACTTTGTAGTTACAACAGTTAGCTAAAAAGCTAATCGTTAGTCAGCAAAACGCCACAAAAACAATAAAAAAAACCTACAGCGTTCCCAGTTTTATGAGGATGAACATGTTATTAATCACATAACTTTATTACAAAAGTTACAGACTGTCAGCACTTAGCGGTAAACTAAAGTAAACCAAATGTTAGCTTAGCATTGTTTCTCCATGATGATGCAGCAGTGCGGCGGAGCTCAAACCGAAACTGACAGCGGCGCATCAGCTGACATTAACCGTTAAAAATCCGGTTCTGTCGGAACGGTTCACTCACAGTGTGTGTCTGACCGGTCCACATGCTGGGCTCGATCCGCTGCTGCTGCCGGGAAAATTGTAAAACTGTCCTGGCTGTGGTCCATTCCCCCAGAAATTCAGCTTCAAACCATTCGACTCCATGTTGGATGTATCTGCCGGAAGTGACGTTTCTGCGTCATCTTGTGGGAAAGGGGTGGCTGACGTCAATGAGGGGGGATTTACCGCCATCTGCTGGTCGGAGGTGATACAAGCTACATGCTAATATATAGGGACATACAAAATTAGGTATAATAAAAAGTAGGATTAAAAAAAAAACACACACAAGGATAAGACAGTATATGCGTTTTAAAGATAAAATAACTGAGATGAAGCGAATACTATCGTTTTCCAAACAAAAAACGAAATAAGAGCAGGGCTTTAGAATAAATGAATGTGCAATAAATAAATGCTAGTGTTGTAATCTAATACATCAGCCCCTAACTAAAACAATAATAATAAAAATAATAATAATAATAATAATAATTCAGGGGTTTGTGAGTGGAACAATAAAATATTATATTTTACCAGAACTTGTAGTTTACTGTGGGGGCCTAAAGTGCCCAAATATACAATATGATGAATTAAAATAAATAAATAAAATAACAATAGCAATATAAATAAGAATATGAGTACAATGACAAAAATAATAAATACTTCTAAATATCCTCAGAAAAGGAATAACTGAATGTGCAATACACAAATGCTAGTTCTTGTAGTCCAGTACAACAATCCCCGATTAACAATTAAAAAATAGGATCAGAGCTTTCTTTCCAGTTCATGGGAGAATATATAAATTATTATTATTTTTTAGTACCTGTAATTAACTATGGGGGCCTAAAAGTGGCAAAATACACACTGTGATGAAGTAATAACAGTAAAGATACAGAATTTGAAGGAATAGAAATAATTCATACTTTAATCTTAAATAAATGTTGTAATTTATTACAACATCCCTATACTAAAATATACAAATATTTCTAAAAACAATAAATAATGAATAAATGAGAAGTTTTCTGATAAGATGTTTCAGGTGGTAGCAAGGTCACACATGGTGGCAGTTTGCGTTTTCTTTGACGATAACAGAAACTGGTCGTTATTTATTAACAAAAAAAGAGGCTGTGAGTTTTATTTTGAAAGGTCAGCGAGATACCGAGGGTGATTGGACAGCGCAGGACGGTGGATGTTTCTGTCCCCCTAGTCAGCAAAGTCTTTCCTGATCTGACTGAATGTGGACGGCATGGACAAATTCTTGAAGTCGAGTAGGTCTGCTGCGAAGGTGAGTGTGTGTGTGTAGGTCGATTGATAATGTACTGACACACACACATCAGACTGCAGGTGGATGAAGGTGACACCTCTGAGCAGGTCTTTGTGCTGCTCATGTTGTGGTGACACAAGTTGCATATCATAGGGATCTGTGGTGGTTTTGTATCTCTTTGTGGTTGTTTTGTGTCTGTTTGTGGTGGAGTTTTTGTCTCTTTGTGGTTGTTTCATGTCTCTTTGAGTCATTTTGTATCTCATTATGATCATTTTATTTATCTTTGTGCCTCTTCTTGTGTTAATGCAGTCATTTTGTCTCTTTTAATGGTTGTTTGATTTTGTTGTCGTCATGTCTTCCTGTTTAAGTCGTTTTGTGTCTCTTTGTGGTCGTTTTGTGTCTGTTTGTGGTCATTCATTGTGGTTTTGTGTTTATTTGTGGTATTTTTATGTAAGTTTGTGGTAATTTTGTTTCATTTTGTGTCTTTTTGCAGTCATGCCTGTCCATGTAATTAGCTTTATGTCTCTTTGTGGTCATTTTTGTGTCTTTATAGTCATTTTGTATCTCTTTGTGTCTACCTTTATGCCTCTGTGATCATTTTGTGTGTCTGTTTCTGTGTTTCTGTGTGGTCATTTCTGGCTCTTTTAGTCATTTTGTGTCATTTTGTGGTTGTGTTGTGTGTTTTCATGTATTTTTTTTATATTTAAAGTTTATTAGTGCTTTATATTTTAAAGGAGTATTTCGCAGGTATGGTGTTAGTTGTGATTTACCCGAGCTGAGGCTGTGTTTGCCAGAAACATGCAGTCGGTTGAGGACACACAGCACACAAAGCAAATATTTACAGACGGACAGTTAAACACGTTACTGTTTCTCCTGCGTCTGAAGTTCACGGACAGAGACAGCATGAATGTCTGCTTCCTCTGTTTGACTTTTTCTTCATATATTCTCTTCGACCAACATTTCAGTTTAAAAGGAGTCTCCAGTTATTGCAACTGAAAGATCTCATAATAAAGATTATTTTTTATTTAAATGTTTACATATGATGTGTTTTCATTCAATTGTTCATATTTACTTTCTAAGAAAAAGCTGACAACAAAACAATCACCTGGTATTTCACTTGGTAAAGAAAATAAAACTTTAAAGACTCGGTTACACAAAGGAGGGTGACTCAAAAGAGAACATTTTGTTTTGTAAAGTATTAAGAAATGGAACCTGCCTCATTAATCAGGTTGAGCAAAAAGTGCTTCAAGTAGAAGTTTAAAGTACAAATACTCATGATGCACTCTCCTCTCACAGACCGGTTTCCGTAACAACCTGAGAGTCCACGTGATCCTGGGTAGTGAGTCATGTGACCTGGACTCAGCCGTGTCCACGCTGGCCATGGCCTACTTCCTGTCCAGGGTATGTTGACACAGAGGTTAAAAAAGGTTTTATGTTTCCAGTAAAAGATGATGAAGAAGTCAAATCAAAGTAAAATTATCTGGTCAGACAACTTAGTATGACGACTACTTTAATTGTTTGAATGCCTTTAGCTGAATGAAGGAATAAAAATCCTGAATTAAATGCTTTTTATATTAACATAATCCAGATTCAGAGTATTGAAGACACATTTTCAAAGACTGTTCTAAAAACAGTGAAGCTTCTACTGTCTAAAACAAAACTGGGGAGGAAATACCTATTAAGTAATCAATTTAGAGTGCATTCTATTCCAGGAGTTCAAAACATAGTTATCCAAATTAGAACATAAAAATTCAACAAACCTTATATTATTTGTCCTGAAAATGTATAGATAAATGGGAAAAGCTGATAAATAGAGTGGAGTATCATCTGCATATCAGCAGAGAAAACACAATGTTTACAGCTGATAAGCTGTAGTTGAGTGTGACAGAAAAACAAGGTGCCCAGGACTGAAGCTTAGGGAACACCCCATGACATACTTTAATGCTTTTATTTAAATATTTTTACTCTGGACAGAAATCTACAGCAAAAACAAAAACATGAATACCTGAAGACCTGCATAGATCTCGTTTTGATGGAAAATCTGACCATTAAAAAGTCTGTCAAATTTAGCTTTAGCTTATTTCTTTTCATATTTCTATCTTAGGCACCGGTCACAACTTTCAGGGTGTATGTCTTATGTAGGTATTTAACTAAATTATATTTCTGCCCTTTTTTAATAATCTCCATTGTGCACATATACAACATAATCCTGGGAGAATTTAAAAATTCTTTATTTCAGAGTTAGTTTTTGGTCTGTAGACTGGAAACTTCTGATGACATTAAAATCTCCAAACAAAATGTGTCTCATGTAACTAATTGAATCAAATATCAATAAATGCTAAATGATCAAATTCAAGGTATGATGATTTGTATTTAAAATTTGTAAAATAGCCTAGGCCTTGCTGAGATATTGCTAATTTGTTCCCTCTCTCAGACGTCCTCTGGTCGGTTGGGTTGTCCACTGGTTGTTCCGGTTCTCAACATTCCTCGTTCACAATTCCACCTGCGAGCTGATGTCCTCCTCCTGTTTAGGGAGGCCGGTGTCGCCATGGAAACCCTGGTGTTCAGAGACGAGGTGGACCTGGTTCGTCTCCATGCCAACCGGAGGCTAGCACTGACGCTGGTGGACCACAATGTCCTGCCGAGGTCTGAAATACCAACACACAGAGCAATGTGCCGATCACATTCCTGCTAATCTGAAGAGTTATGTTCTTCAGTGCCGACAGCGACCTGGAGGCTGTGGTAGTAGAGGTCATCGACCACCACCAGCTGGAGAGGACCGCCTCCCTTTCCTGTCCTGTCAATGTGGAAATGGTAGCATCCTGTGCTACCTTGGTAACAGAGCGGATTCTGTCCAGACCACTGGAGATCCTGGACAAGCAGCTGGCATTACTGCTATATGGTGAGACATCCACATGCAAAACTGTTTGTTTGCAGATGTGAATTTGTCTCCTGTGTGTCCCTGCAGGTGTGAATGTGTCTCCTGTGTGTCCCTGCAGGTGTGAATGTGTCTCCTGTGTGTCTCTGCAGGTGCGATGGTGGTGGACAGTGTGAATCTGTCTCCTCTGGTCGGTAAAGTGACCGTTAAAGACAGTCAGACAGTCCATCTGCTGCAGATGCAGTTCCCTGATCTGCCACCAAGCAGCGCTCTTCACACTGCCCTGCACAAGGCCAAGTTCAGCATTTCAGGTAAACACATCTTCTACAGCTGCAGCATGAAGATATAAATGAGCTCCATTTATCAGGACACATGATGTCCATTCTGGAGCAGGTTTCTATTTCGATGTAACAAAATCAATTGAAATTTCAAGAAAATCTGCAAAATAAAACACAAATTAAAGCTTATTTCCATTCAGTCCTGTTACATATTTATGAGGTCACTGGCAGGTGAACCTGTCCTCCAGTGGGTCAAACTAAACTGCTGCAAAAAGAAGACATGGTCTTATTTTAAAAGGCTCCAGTTGAATCCCAAACAGGACAAAACATGATGAAAAGATTACATTTCACGTATTACTGAAAACAAGGTTACAGTTTTCTCATCACTCCACACACAGCTAGTGGTTTGATGTCTCCGCTTTATGCTCAGATGCAAAATGCGCATAAAAACTGATAGAGCAGGTACGTTTTTTGCAGGTTATACAGATGCGTTTCTTGCAGTTGGAACATGTACTAAAAGTTTTGGCTGCTCTAAAACAGCCTGAATGTTCCTGCTATGGAAAATAAATTAGTGAAAACCAGGTTGTAGTAATAAGATGATTTCTGTGCCAGGTCTCACCACAAATCACATCCTATTGAATAACATGAAGACAGTTGTCAGGGGCGACCTGAGAGCAGCCGCCAGCGTCGTCTACATGAGTCTGGATGTAAGTGTAATATGTGAATTAATGTGTGATTTGAGCTGTATTAATAAATCTTTTGACTGGTGGATGTGCGCTACATGAGCCTGTATGTTTATAATGTTGTAAACCATAAATTCGATAAGACTTGTCTTTCTAGTTTAATTTTAAATTAAATTCTTTCTTTTTAAAAAAAATCAAAACGAATACATTGTTTGTATACAGATTTTTATATGTGACCATGATTATATATAACATATATAATAATTGATATTACAGTTTTATGTATGTTTTAACAAATTAATTGAAAAGATAAACAGAAAATTAATCGGTAATGGATTTATAGTTGCAGCCATTTTTATGTTTTGTGTTTTTGCATTCTGACAAACTCACTCTGAGCCAGCAGGGGGTGCCTCTGAGCCTCTTTGAGCAGTGAATGCTGGGGGTTGTGTTTTCTCACTGTGACGTTTTTCCTCGTGTTGTCTCTGCCTCCAGTCATTTTTGCTCACAAAGAATCTGCAGCAGCAGCTCTGCGATTTCTGCCAGTCACACCGATTGGATGCTGTGGTTGCCATGACGATATCCTTCAGCGACCAGTCTTACAAGCCCGTGAGACAGCTGGTCATCTACAGCTCCAACTCGATGTTCAGGCAGGAGGTCAGTGCTGAGGGTGGAATTAACTTTTTGTAGTGAGTTTTTGGTACGTTTAGTGTTGGAATTAAGAGAGAAACAAAGATTAGGTTTAAGAAACAGAGTTTGTTTTACATTCAGGATTAACAGATAACAGGGTAGATTCAGGTTACAGTAATACAAATGTGTGTGTTTGCATTATATTTTCCTCATGCTCTGCCTTTCAGATTAGCCACGCCCTCCAAAACTCCCAGAGCCCCGCCCTCTGCCTCTCTCCTGCCAGCAGCCCATATAAGGACATCCTGGCCTATCACCAGGGCAACGCTCTGGCTTCTCGCAGTAAAGTCCTTCCTGTCCTCGCACACTTCTTGTCTCGCTGGCAGCAGGAAAATGGCGAGAATGGCCAGCTCGACCAATCAGACCTGATGATCTCTGATGCAACAGCTGATGACGGCCTGCCTCCTGTTTACACCGCCTCTGGTCACCACCGCCGGCGGCTGCAGCTGGGAGTGGAGGATTATGGAAATGGGCCACCGCCGCCGCCGATGAACAGCCTGGTGGACGGCTGCCCACTAGATGGCGACTTCAACCAGGAGGCTTTAATGGAGAAGTTCAGGAGGATGGGCGGGGTGGAGGAGGAGCAACATGGCGGAAACGGCGACTGAAGTTTCTCCTCTTCGAATTATTGCAAATGTGTGATATTAGAAAATTCATAGGAGCGGCTGTTGTTTTGTAATCAGTAAACGTTTATCTTCCAACCCGGCTGAGGTTTAATTTCCGTCACACACGCCAGAACAAACACAGCAGCAAACAAACTCCCATCGGTTGTGTAATCGACCATGAAAGCACCCACACACATGAACACAGTTCCACTTCTTGTACAGTCATAGTCGCCACAGTAACCTATTTCCATTGTCTACAACAAAATTGATGTGTTGCAAGAAAACTGGGGCGTTAATACGAATTAGGTAATCTTTTCTGCTACAGGGATTCAAGACAAGGTTATCAAAATTA
>NW_007579642.1:45376-52589 GCF_000690725.1 Stegastes partitus | reverse complement strand
TGGGATAGGCTCCAGCGCCCCCCGAGACCCTAGTGAGGATTAAGCGGTGTATAGATAATGGATGGATGGATCTTCTCAGAGGATGGACACGCCTCTAGCTGAGAACTCTGATATTGGACAACTCTGCAAAACCCCAACATCTGTTCAGTGATTCACATGTTGAATTCAATGTTTTGTTTTGTTTTTTACAATCGCACTTACAGCATCATCCATGTATATGGTAGGGTTAAGGTTAGGGGAAGACTGTGGCCATTATGTTTAATGAGGGAGGCATTAATTAATTGCAGTCACCTGCATTTCTCAGTCTCTGTATTAAGATACAACCAGAATGTATAAGAGGTATGTAGTCAGTATTGAAAACTAAAAAAATTGGAAACAACACTTTCTACTGGCTAAAATGAAAAGTATTTATAGTGACCTCTCCTTGTATTTAACATGTCTTATGAAATCATATGGGATTTACTGCATTAATCTTCTGCCATTTTACTCCATATTTCATTCAAGGCACCTCAAAAGTTGATTGGCTGAGCTGCTTTTTTGACTAAAGTGAGGTTTAAATTCATGTTTCTGGAGTTAAGGATTACGAATTGTATAAGACATAAGACCAAACATCTGTCACATTATTCCACTCAAAATGCCAAAGATCACAGAATTTGACAGGCATGAATTCATAATTTTGCATCAGCAAGGCCCTTCTCAAAAGCAAATCAGCAAACAAACTGGATACCCAGGAACACTGTCTGCAAAAGAGTTTCTTAGAGTTTCTCCTTTGAGAGACTGGAAGAAGTCCAGCAAAGAACTCACTCAGCATCTTGATACCAAGTTGGCCCGTCAACAGTTCAGAGAAGTTTGATCAGGAATGTGGAAGGGCAGCAGCCAAGGAAGCACTTTTCAGATGGCGAACAGTGCTTAAAGACTGAAAGATGGAAAATCTTACAAAGATAATAGTGAAGGTCAATGGAAAAAAGTTCTGTGGAGCGATGAATCAAAGTTTAAAATGTTCGGTTTTAATCATCCACAATATGTGAGAAGAAGAGTTAAAAAGAGGTAGAAGAAAGAGTGCTGGCAGCCTTTAGTGAAACATGCAGGCTTATGGTAGAGAAACAAATAGAATAGACATCCCAAGTCTAAAGAAGATTTTTGGCAAGTACTGAAGGACGCTTTCTGTAATATATACAAGATTAGCAAAGAAAACTTTGAGATAGGTGATCCAAGAGAGTTCAAGATGTTCTCAGTGTAAGAAGAGGTGACACTAAACACTGAGTTCAGCCTGTAGTAGACATGCTGTTTTGATACTGTGCACATATTTCCAGTATGTTCTTTTTGTATCTAAACAAACAGACCCGCTAAAACATAACTGTGTCCGGTGACTTTTGCACAGTGCTGTAACACAAACTAGTCAGTCAGACATCCAAGAATTGACCTTTATTTTTTCAGTTTTAAACCATCAAACTACAACCAACACTCACTTTATTATCTTGGTATTTCTTGCAGCCTTTCAAACAGTTTAAAAGCCTTTATCTTCACATTGCAGTTTGTCTTGGTAATCATATCGTAGAATTTACAAAGTAACATTATTTCGTGTTGTGGTTATTTTACAGAAATTTGCTGTCAAAAAAAAAAGAAAGAAAAAAAAAAACATAACCAAGCACATAGTATGTGTCATCACAGTGGATTTTAGATGGAACACAGAGATGACAGAAAGGCGAGTTTAATATAAACAGTCTGATTGTACAAACAGGTGTCCTGCTGGTGATGTGTAAGTAATCTGTAGAGCAAATACTGTACAGCTGTGGTTTATGAGCTGGTTGCTAAGGATTAACGCTGCTTGATAGAGTTTCCGAACTAGATTTTATTGTTTGTAAGCATGTCTACCATAAAAGTCATCTCCCAGTTCTGTTGTGAGGTTACAGGTACACGGACAGCAGACAAAGTCCTTCCAAGCATTTCTGGTGAAGCAAAACAAAACTAGAGTGTCTGGTAATGTAACCCACTGAAGCCCAAATCCTACATTTTATAGGGCAAGTTGTCTTTTTTTTTCTCTTTTAAATCTGCAAAAATAATAACATTTGTCAGAGACAGAAAGTGTAAAAGCAGAAAAAATAATCTGATTTTCAACTTTCCCAGAGTCCTTGATGTGCAGTCTGTGATTAGCTGTTCTGATGGCAAAATTAATCAAATTTAAGTGCAAAATTGGGATTTTTTTCCAAAAATAATTTTATTCTATGTCTCATTTTTATTTTTTTTTATGTCAAAAAATAAATCACTTACACAAACTACATTCTTTTTAAAAAAACAAAAAAATATGTTCTCTTTGGCACAACCGTGAAGCCAGGGCTGATTTCATTGCAAAGAACACTCACATTGGAAATGTCACATGACAAAAAAGGGAGCTGAAGGCTGAACTGAAGGCTGTGTTTACGTAAAGCAGATTGGAGACAAGTATGGAAACCAAACATTTAAAGAACTCAATAGTAGGTAAAGTATTTTTTCTCCAGTGCTGGTAACACCTGCGGGCACTTCATAAATTGTTGTGCGAGTTGACTCCAGTGTTTTTTTTTTCTTTGTAAAATAAATATTCAAAGCAAGTCAACTTCCCTTTTTTTTTTTTTTTTTTTTGCAATTTATGGTATTTAAATTTTGTTATGCTGCACATAGAGACACCTTTAAGTTGTGTCTACGTCTATCTATGGTTGTGCTGTTTCCATAGAGATGCAGAACTTTATATTGGGATGAAAAATGAGCCAACGGTGAGTAAAAAAAGAATGTGACAGGAGGAAAGAAACGCCCAGAAACTGCTTGGAGTACTATAAAGTTTCAGTTCATCCGACCTTCAGAGTGACCTCTTTACCCAAGACGGAGTCTTGTCCAAAGTTATTATGGGCTTTTCTTTTAATAGTTTCACTTCCCTCTTCCTTCCTTCTTATTCCTCCAGACCCACCACACTTCCACTTTTCTGCTGTAACTTTAATCACATGCGTCAAAACACAATTCAGCAGGAAAATCTGCATCTACACACCTTCTATCATCACATACCACATGCTGTGTGAGAACATTTATCCAGTGAGTCTGTTCACTGTAAGGTCAGCAGGTGGGACAAACAAAATACATGATGGATTCAGATATTTACAACAAATTGTCTACGTTGTTTAGCAGAAGTACTGTGAGTACATAAAAATAACACTTAGCACCTTCCTCTTTAAACAACAGTTTAATCCTCTGAGATGGAGAGTCAGTGGTTTAAACTGCGACTGAAAGACGAAAAGTCTTAAAGGACCACATTGGTGGTTTTCATGTCATTACCAGTTATGTACATATTATGTACAAAATCATTACTCTTTTGGAAAAGTTGTTAGTTGAACTTTTATTAAATCCCTGTTTCTTTCTGAAATACTGGAATTGGTATTGTTATTTAAGAGGAATTAAAGTTTGATTCTCATTTCACCCTGCCATCCCTCTGATTTGTAAAGCATGTTATTTATCAAAGTCAGAAACTGTAAAAACAGAAAGAATTGTCAGATTTTCAACTTTACACTGCCATTGCACTACTCAACGGTGACAAGCTAGTCTCTCAGGAAACTAAAATAAATCTAAGCTTAAAAATTGGGATATGTCACCATGATCACTTTTTTCTACATGTCACATTTAAAACTAACCATTTGTGGCAGATTCTATTTTTTTTTTTTTTAATTCTGAGCTCCTTGGTGTAACGGCGAAGCCATTGGTGACTACTGAAAATTCTGTGTCAGGTGAACTGCAGGCTGTGTTTACACAGGGACAAGACAAGTATGGAAATTAGTTAAAAATGTAAGTAGAGAAATATCTAAAGTATGTAGAGGTACCATTTCTTCCAGTGTAGGTAACACCTATGGACACTTCTAGGTTTTTGAAACTTTTGTAAAATAAATTATCCAAAAAGTGCAACCTTTTTCTGTTTTATGGCTTTGCAACTTTGCCTTGCTAAAAACCTTCGCTCTACTTCTAGCTAGTTGTCTTGTTTCCATAGAAGTGTTGGACTTCATATTGCAGTAAAAAAAAACCTCAAAACATTGAGTAAAAATGTGAAAGGAGCAAAAATGGAAAGACAAAGAAACTGACTAAAGTTCAGAGGGTTAAAAACATTAAAAAAAATCACCTGTGTGGCCCTTTAAGTGGAGGGATTATCAGAAGAGACTTAAACTTTAGCTACATTTACGGCTGACTGACGCCTTCCCGCCACCGCAGCAGGACTGTGCTTTGAGCCAGAACTCTCGTCCAAAGAGCGATCGTTGGACTGAGTGGTCCGTCCGTCCATGTCATCCGCCAGAGCTCTCCTGTAAACGCCCGTCAGACTCTGCCTGAAGTGCCCCCTCACCTCCAGCCCCATGCAGAAGTACAACAGTGGGTTCACGCAGCTGTTAAAGTAGGCGACGCCCTTCGCCAAAGGGTGCCAGATCTTCACCACCGGGTTCTTATTGTCCACCATCTTCACCAGTAGGAGGCAGTGGTACGGTGCCCAGCACAGGAAGAACGCAATGACTAGTGATGCCAATATACGAAGGGGGCGGGACTTCCCTGCCAGGCGGGTGCGTCGGATGCCGAGGCCGGCCAGGATGTAGCAGATGAGGATGACCATAAAAGGCAACATGAAGCCACATAGGAAGCGGATGGAGTAGAGAGTGGCTCTGGTGACATTGTCACCATCTGCGGCCAACTTCACGTCCACCGAACACTTACTCAGGTTGTTCTTTCCTATGTAGACTTGGCGGTAGATGTAGTAGGGGGTGCTGAGGAGGACTGCTGCAGTCCAGACGAAGACGGCCACCACCCTTGCGGCCAACAGGGAGCGTCGGCGCTTTGTGAAGATGGGACGCCAGATGCAGAGCACTCGGTCCAGGCTGATCACGGCCAGCAGGAAGACCGAGCAGAACATATTGGCGTATTTGAAGAAGCCGTTGAACTTGCAGAGAAAGATGCCAAAGGGCCAGTGGTCAAAGAAGAGCTTTTTGATGAGGGAGAAAACTCGTGTGAAGCAGAAGATCAAGTCGGCTATCGCCAGGTTCACTAGCCACACATTGGTGACCTTTGGCTGGGGGGGAGAAAGAAAGTAAAGAAGAAAGCAAAGGAAGGTTAGGTAATGCATACATGTAGATAGACATAATGGGAATTAAGACACAGTGAACCCACTTCCTGTCCAACACGGTCTCACACGAAAATACGCAATAGCTATGCTGTAACACATGCAAAACATCTTAGTTTCTCAGTTCAGGCTGTGAAACTGTAAAATTCCAACATTTCTTGGCCTCCGTGCCACTTGACTCACAAATTTGCAAGTTTGTTTCAGTTTACAACTATAAAGAGCAAAAAAAATCACAAACCACAAGACTTTTACTCAGAGGACGGGGGTTTGATTCTGTTGTCACTGTTCTGGGGTGTTTCCACTTGCTGTTTTCTCTCATTTTCAGTTGACGTTTTCTTTTCTTTATGCTAAAAAACTAGCTTGTCAAGTTTAGACAGCAGAAGTACTTGGTTAGTTTTATGTACCAAAACTACATGGTTAAGTTTAGGTATCAAAACTGCTTTATAGGTTTAGGCACTAAAATTACTTGGTGAGATTAAGACACCAAAAAAGTATGAGTGGTTTGGGTCCCAAAACTTTTTGATGATGCTTGGGCACCAAATGTACTTCATTAAGTGTAAGTACCAGAAGTATTTATTGAGATTTATGCAGAACTACGTTGTGAGGTTTAGGTAAAAAAAAATTACTTGGTTAGGTTTAGATACTAAAGCTATTTGATGACATTTAGGTACCAAAACTACTTTGTTAAGCTTAGACAACAACAACAAAAAAGCTTGTTTACACACCAAAACTACTTCAGCAAGTATAGGCACCAGAACTACTTGAGTTGGTTTATGTACCAACACTACTTGGTTAGGTTTAGGTACTAAAACTATTTGGTGAGATTTCAGCACCCAGACTACTTCATCAGGGTTACGCACCAAAACTACATGGTTACATGTAGGTACTAAAGCTATGTGATGAAGTTTATGCATCAGAATTACTTTGACATTTTTAGGCCCCAAAACTACTTGGTTAGGATGAGGTGAGAAATACTTTTGTAGCCTAAGGTCCAAAAACTACTTTGTCAAGTTTAGGCACCACAACTACAAAGTTAAGGCAAACAAAAAAACTTGCTTAAATTTACACACCCAAACTACTTTTTCAAATTTAGGCACCGAAACTACTTTGTTAGGATTAAAACTACTTGGCAAATCATATACATGAAACTGTGTTCACCTGTCCATTAAAGGCTTTAAAGGGTCCATGTTTTCTCCCATCTAAAATACCAAGTACATTTAGCTCAGTCATTACTTAAACTGTCTTCTGGACAGTTAAACATTACACATAATGCTGTGGATAGTTGTCACAATCATGAAAGTTTTCTCAGATCAGCTCAGCAGTTATCTGAAACACATGATGCACTTTGTACTCACTCTGAGCTTGATTCCAGCCACCCAGATCACCACTAAGTTCCCCGTGATGCCGAGAACAACAGTAAGTGTGTAGAGGACGATGCTGACGTTGTCCATGATGGCGTCGACGTCCACCTTCGTCGCCTGGTCATCTTTGGAGGATTTGAGGATGGGGATGGGCAGAGACTCATTGTAAGACATTGTGAGGCTGAAAAAGAAAGAGTAGAAGAAAATCTAAATGTTATCATCATATACAGTATAAACTACTCCAACTCTTCACTATTCATGTGCAGGCAGAGGATTACAAAGAAAGTGTGTTGTGCTACCTGCCTTTTTTTTCTTTGGTTGTTAGCTCAACATTGAGGGTGCTAAATGCAGTCAACCAAAGATGATCGCTTCATTTTAGCAGCCGGTCTGTAAGTGTAGATGGGTTTTTGGTGACTTTCTCTTTTACTTTCGTGCTAAAACCCTTCAGATACTCATCCTAATGACACATACAGTAACATGCATGAAAAAAAAAAAAGCTTCACTGTCAAAAAAAAATAGAATGACAAGCTTTAGAAAATAAAACAAAATTTAAAAAGGATGTTTTTAAACAAGCACATTTTTTCTCATCACAAGCCTTAATCTTCGTATGATGCTGTAGACACCGTATGAATGAACACGGGTTTCTGAATAAAGTCTGCGTCTTACTATGAGTCAGCTGAGTCACCGTCTGCGAATATGATAAGATGTCTGTATTTGTGTGCTGTCTTTAAGA
>NW_007579642.1:41771-45007 GCF_000690725.1 Stegastes partitus | reverse complement strand
AGAATAGAATAGAATGCTTTTATTGTCATCATACACAAAGTACAACGAAATGAAAAGACAACTCCAGTGGTGCAAAATTCAAGTATGAAATGAAACAAATAAATTCTATAAATATATTTACAACAGGAGCCAGTAGGAAATATACACTTAGGAATGAGCATGACAACAACCAAACGGTAGAATAAATATATTGCATGTTGAAATAAGACCACTGAGGATATATGATAAATATATATCCCTGTCCAGGACACTGAAGCGTTCAGTACCTGTATTGCACTTGTATTGAATGTGTTTGTGAGCCTGGGAGTGCAGGCCTGGATGGCTCTGTACCTCTTTTTCCTGAGGGCAACAGTGAGAACAGGTTGTGCCCGGGGTAGGAACCATTGAAAGTGATGCTTCTGCCCTGTGCAAACATCTGGTGTCCAAGATGTCTGACTGAGAGGACAGCTGACTCCTATGATGTTCTGTGCTGACTATCTTCAAAGATGTTAAATGAGATCATTTCCTGTCCTACACTGTACAAAAAAAAAAGGAAAAAAAAAAGAAGTAATTTTACAGAAAAAGCACTGTAATTTTTATTTTATTTTATTTTTTTTACAGATTTTTCTCGTTTTCCAATAAAACAAGGAAAAGCCTATTTTTTTCTGCAATTTTAGGTTTTGCTCCTAAAATCACCATCAGTTAACCATAATTTAGGATTACATACAAATTATGTGTTTTTTGTAGACAATTCATTGTGTTTCTACATATTTAACTGTAATTAGATCAGGATTAGGATCTCCCAGCCATGCAAGTAAACAGACTGAAATATTCATCAACAGTTTCTCCTGCACAGGATGTATTGCCCACATTAAATGTACGCTGAACTGATTTTTAAAATTTGTTGAATTTGCAAGAAGTGCTTACAGAGTTTATTGGCCCTGACTTGAGTTCAAATATTGCTGATCTTCATCAGCTGCTCCTGTGCTTCATAGGTGTGTAACAGTGTACAGCTCTCAGTATGCATTCATTACATAGCAATAAAGACCTCAAAATTATTCTAACTGCACATATACAGGGAACAAGCAGATTCTGCCAGTGGTGGCTGGCTGTCATAAATTAAAAAAATATTCCATGGTCTAAATTATTTCTTGTTCTTTTTTTCGATACGTAAATAACATTTTTTTTGGAAGTAATACACTATATTGAACAACTGTATTAAAAAACTGCAAAATAATTTACATTTAGAGATTGCCTTAGCTGTTTGTTACATGTTCTAATATAGGATCCTTTCTCCGTCAAATGAAATTTTTGAAATATTTGTTCATGTTACTAAAATGACCGTTTAATACCCTGCAATTTACAGAGATTATCTTTGAATATCAGCTACCTGTTGATGTAATTTGATGTACAGTGTTGGATTTTTCATTGTCCAATTCTCTGAAATGACTAAATGTGTAGAAATGTCTATTTAATTAAAATTTTGTTGTTGTTGTTGTTGTTGTTTTTTACATTTACACATTGTCATTGTTTTTATTTAAATGGGGAAACCACAATTTTACAGCAAGTCAGTGTAATGTAGACAACACTGATTGTATATTCAAATGTATTCAGTTTGTTTGTTTTACTATCTAATGATCTTTTTTTTTTTTTTTTTTTACAATCTAGGAATTCTCTAAAATGATAGATTAACACTGTAAAAAAAATCTGATTTTTTATCTTTGTTTTTTTGAACTTTGTAACTGTACATGGGAAAATAGTATTTTAACAAGACATTACTGTAGATAGTCTTTGCTGTTTTGTAAGGTAAATAATGAATATTGTAAAATTACAGAAATCCATCTGAGAAGTATCACATAGTTATGTGTTTTGAAATAATAAGTCTGTTATTTTACAGTCTATTGGCAATATATCAACTTCAGTATTCTGTAATTTCATTCATTTTAACTATAAAATCAACTTTGTATTTTTACAGTTCATAGTATATAATTCTACAAAACTGTTATTTACTGTAATTTTACGGTATTCGTCTGGAAACTTTGCTGCCAGTATGTTTACCTTTTTTTTTTTTTTTTTTTTTTAACAGATTTTATTTTATTTTTTTTACAGTGTACCTACACTTAGACTGAAATATTAATATCACTTCCAAGTAACAGTGATTATTTTTGTATGTAATGCACTGCAAAGCAAAGTATTGTCAAGTATTTATGACACTGTTAAGCACATCAAGTGACTTCAGTGTTTTCATGTATGTTTCCATTTATTCATTCAGTTTCTATTTAAATTTATAATACACTGAGGAATTGAGGCCTCATTTATCTTTATATCTAGCTTGCATCGTGCTCCGCTTTTGTCGGCCGGCCTTCTGTCTTGTTGGTTTTTGTTTAAAATTTCTTTACATTTTACTTCTGCTTCTTGTCTGTCTGTCTCAAATGGAAATAAAAAAAAGGAATTAACATAAACCAAACATTTTTTAAATTTGGTTTTCTCATTCTAAAATAATAAAAACAGAAGAAGAAAAAAAACATGTGGAAACATGAAATTGCAAAGACGAACTTTGTTTGATTGGTCATTCATTTTTGGATTCCAACACCTGAAATATATTTTTCCAGTTTTGGTTTTATAACAAAGAACAGAGATACGTTTGCTGGTTCACAGATTAAAAACCTTTTTCTGACCGTGGAGCACGTTTTGTTACTGATCAGTTTTGATTCGATGTTCACTGACTCAGACAAAAAAAACTTGCTGAGAGCGTGTATCTGACTCAAGAAAGCGACATTAAATAGTTAACTTCAGTTTATTTTTGCCACTGATACAGATACAATGTGGTTTTCCAGCAGGAAAGCAAACACCAAACCACAACAACCAAGCTCTCAAGACGCGAAAACGATGAAAAGAAGTGGTTATATAATCATAGGAAAACTGACCACTTTTATGGTATTTTGAGCTGAAATTCACGTTCTGGGAAAATGTGAAAAATATATATATTTTTGATATGAAGCAGATGTTTAACAATGACAAAACTCAGACACGCAAATACGAAGTGTGAACTTCACTGCACTGGCCACAGTGAGAGAAAGGATATCAAAACATCACATTTACAGACATTTAGACGTCCAGAGCTGCTCGTCAAGTCATAAATACCACCTCAAACCTCAAACAGCCTCCGACTGCTGTCTGAGCTGATATATGACTGTACTGCTGTGGAAACTTATCTGATCAAACATTTCACCAACTAGCATCCTGTCTCAGAGTGA
>NW_007579642.1:36508-39376 GCF_000690725.1 Stegastes partitus | reverse complement strand
ATATGTGACATAGACAATAAATAACAGAGATCAAAATATTGATCCTGCAGGTTTAGTTAATTGGATCAGTGTTTCACCTTTTCAGGCCAACAGAAAACTCATAAAATTAAACAATCAAAGAAGACAACATCGTTGTTGAGCTGCTCTTGACTGTGAGTAGGTGTAACTGAAGGGTCTGAAGCAGTAAATGATGGAAGAAAGACGGCAAAGCCAATAGAATCACTTTCTAATCAAGAAAAACACAAAAATTAAACCATTTCCTGAAATCTCCAGGTGAAAATGACCCTTTTAGGTAAAACCTTCGGATTTGGGGCAATAATTTTTTTATGTATTGTAGTTTGTAGGTGATTAGGAAAGTGTAAAAGTGGAGGATGCTGTCAGCACAAAGAAACAACCCAGCTCAGACTATACAAGTCAAAATAAATGAAAACAGTTTGCACAACTCTTCTCCTACTTGATAGCGTGTGTCTATTTGATTCGGACTACGTAACCCCTGTCAATTGTTTAATCTCTGCAAACAACACAGCTTGATATTTGGTTCATGTGATTTGTTGTAACATGAATTCAAAAAAGAAGAAGAAAAGAACCTTGTATGGTTTTGTTTAGGCTTGTGAACAGCTGACTTTAACTTTCACCACACATGGAATCCACTATCAGCACCCACCGTCGCTTTGTGACTTACATAGAACACTCAACTGAAAAAAAAAAACCTTCCAGTGCTTAGAATCAAGACAGCGATTATGTTTCTAATTGTATTTCTAACTGAAAAAGATGCTGCAATGCTTTTAAGCATAAATCAGAAATGTGAAGCGATGCAAATTTTAAAATATTGTCACTGAATGAAACAAGAAACAGTCCTGATCTCTTACCTGCAGAAGTTGTAATATCACAGTGCTTCAGTCTCAGTGGTCAGAGGCAGAGTCGCATCTTCTGAAGTCTCGCTGTTAATTCAAGTGGTTTTATTGCTAAAAACGTCATGTGTGTTGTCCCTCTGCAACACACACACACACACACACACACACACACACACACACACACACACACACACACACACACACACACACACACACTTCCTCTCTCTTTTTGTCATGTGTCTGGCTTTGTCTTCCGTTCTGCACGACTGCTTCTCCTTTTTTCGCTGCCTCACAAACACAGAGATGCATAAACACACGCAGTGGATGACCGACATGTTATCAGACTTTTGGAGCTATTCATTTCCTTTTGGTTTCCTCGGCCAATCGGGATTTCTCAAAAGCAGGGCCGATGACCTTGTGTTGTTTCAGCAAAAAACGTTATAGTTCCTCAAGAGAAACTCGTCCAAGTAAAGTGCTGCGTTCAAGCTGGGCTGAAGGAGTTTGTCCTTCATGGAGTTTTCACTGATTTCCACAAAAAGATGAACCTGGAGACTTATATTTAACCTCAGCTTCACTTTATGCTTCTACAAACTGTTAATTCCACGAAACATCTTTGGCTCAGAATAGGCTTCCAGTTATAGAAAGTAGAAACAAAACTGAAAGAGACCACAAATATGTGGCTGAGCTGCTGATGCAAGTCATTTCTCTAAAGTAAAAATCAAAAACACACATAGAAATGGTAAAAGTGAAAACGTTTGCCCTGTAAACATCGAAACCGAGCTAATGTGACAATTTCGCTATGAAACTGTGTCTATGATGCCAATGAGGTGCTGGGAACAGGCGCCAGGAGAAGAGTATGCAGGAACCAAGTCTTTAGTGGCTTACCAACAATCACAAGACACTGATGCAAAGCAATAAAAACATAAATAAATAAAGCCTGTGAATGTATGTTTAGAAAAAGACATCTGACTTTTTAAGCTTTGGCAAAAAAATAAATAATAATAAAAAAAAATCAGCCATAAATTCTTAGTTAGATTGAGGTCTGTGCTCCGACTCCTCCACTCCAGAACATCCACCTTGTTGTCTTTACACTGTTTCTGTGTTTTGGCTGAATGCTTCAGGTCATCGTCTTGCTGGAAAACAAATCTTCTCCCAAGTCATGCTTCTCTTACAGACTACATTAGGTTTCACTTTGCTGCTTTCGTTTTACCCTCTACATTTACAAGCCTTCTGGGCCAAGAAGCATAATAATAATAATTGATCAGATTTATATAGCGCTTTTCTAACTCAAAGAAGCATACACTGTCAATTATTCATTCACACACATTCATTCCGGTGGTGGTAGCTACGATTGTAGCCACAGCTGCCCTGCGGCAGACTGACAGAGGCGTGGCTTCCATTCTGTGCCGACAGCCCCTCTGACCACCACCTCAAACTATCCATTCATACACATTCACACCAGGCAAGGTGAAGGACACAATGACCATGAGACAAGTTAAAGGGTGGAATCAAACCACCAGCCTTCCGATCATTGACCAACTTGCTCTACCACCTGAGCCACAGCCGTCCCTAAACCATCCCAACACCATGATGCTGCCACCACCATGCCTCACAGTAGAGATGGTGGGTTTGTGACGCGGTGCAGTGTTTGGTGTCCAACAAGAACAGCGTCTTGTCTCATGGCTAAAAAGCTTAATTTTCAAACCAAAGAATCTTCTTTTAGTTGACTACAGAGTCTCTCACATGCCTACTGATGAATTCTAGTCTAGATTTATTCTGTTTTTTTCGGTGAAGAACATTCAACAGTTGTATGCACAGTTTCTCTCATGTCAGCCACTAAAGCTTGTTGCTCTTTTGGAGCGTTTGGAGGACTCATAGGTGTCTGGTGGCTTCCCTCACAAGTTTTTCTTGCATGGTAACTCAGTTGTTGAAGATTGTCCTGCTCTAGGCAGAGTTACACATGAGCCATATTCCTTCAACTTCCTAATGATGGATTTTTTTTCTTGGCTATCCA
>NW_007579642.1:0-33868 GCF_000690725.1 Stegastes partitus | reverse complement strand
GTTAAGTGCTACGCAAATATAGTCAGATTTATTTTGTAATAACTGATATGTTAACAATCACCCCTTTTTGATTTATTTAGATATTTGTTCAAAAAGGAGATACATTGTGTTTTCTTTGACGTATTTCAGGAGCATTTCAACAATTTGGATGTTTTTCGTTTCATTTTTGCAGAAGCATCACCTGCTCTGTCTCCCACCTGCAGGCAAAAGAGGGCAGCACCAAACCATCTGCAGCAACTTAGAGACCCACTGTTTGTCTGCATTAATATGAACCGTGCAATAACGGATAGAGTGACCTCTGCTGAAGGGAATATATGCAGTAGGATGTTTTGTTGAAGCAGAAATGAAAGCCTTGAGTCTGTTTAAGTGAAAACTACATTTGAGTGAAAATGGCACATTTAAAAAACAGTTTATCTCTAAAAACATTCCTCTACTTTGCTGATACTGATGGATGATGCTTAGGTATTAAATAATTTCGCAAAACTATGCAGGGTTTGGTTGATCTTCAGGAGAAAAGTTCCAGCTAAACAGGCGAAAAAGGTAGATTTTAAAACAGATAATGCACATTCAAAAGAACAAAACAAATTAAAATCTGTGGCACAGTGTTGGGAAATAACGTTGATTCATTCAGTTACTGACTGCTCTTTTGTTCATTCATTAATTTGCTGACACAAATTCACACTTCCTCCCTTTCTTGCACTTCCCTCCTGCCTCCTTAACGTAATATATCACTTGATGACGCAGATTTATTGCCCCGTACGTTGATGAATGTGTCAAACACAACTTAACACAGTTTGGGAATACACTCGACGTGTTTCGACACGACAAATTAACCCAAAGGGGATTTTTGGCTCAGACAGAAGCTTTTCTGCATTTGAGGAGCTGAACCTGTCTTAACTTGGTGTTGACGGAAGTAATGAACCACTGAAGTATGCATGTATATGTGGCTGCAGGCAGTGCACAAGGCTCCATTGTTGATGTGGTGTTTTCCTCATTTGATCTGTGTCAGCGGTTAGAAAAATATTTTAGATAAAAAAAATGTCTCCTCAGCTGGTTTCTTTTATGAACTACAATCGGATGTTTGGAAATTTTCAGCCCACATAGACTGGTCCGGTGAAGGTCATGATTTACTCCATCTTAATTCTAGTTGACCTCAGCTTAAGGTTTGAAACAGTGAACCACAATGTCTTGATCAGCCATCTGAGGAATTTTGTTGGGATCAGCAACTCGGATTGGTTAAAATCTGTCAAGCACGTCTGTCTCAGTAAAACTTAGAAATTCCTTTGGTGCTCCTGTCTTCTGTGGGGTTTCCCAGGGGTCTATTTGGGGTCCCCTTCAGTTCACTACATACATGCTAATCCTGGGGCGTATTGCATAGGCATGATGCCCAGTTGTGTGTCTCCATGGAACCTGGAAACATGATATCTCTGATATTATGTCCTGCCTTGCTGAAATTTAAAAAAAAAAAAAAGGACCAGTAAGAAACTTTTAAAGTGTCTTCTGCTCCCTACAAACTCACGCCAATCCATCTAGATTGATTATTTCAAAACCGAGTTATTCAATCTTGCTGTGTCTGCTAGAAAGCTCTACAAAATGTTGCTTTACAAAATAATGTGAAATGAATACAAATTAAACCTCAGTTATTTTAGAATGATTATTTCCAAACAGAGTTATTCAATGCATCTGGTGAAAATTCCATCATTCCATCCGTCATTTTTCATATTACAAAAAATCTAAATATCGCAATGTCCGTTTTTTTTGTTTCATTACTATTACTATTATTATTATTGTGATTATGATTATCATATTTATAATAATAATAATTACTATATTTATAATAATAATAATAACAACACATACATACATACATACATGCATACATACATACATACATACATAAATACATTTTATATAGCGCTTTTTAAGAAACTCAAAGATGCTTACTTTTTTATTAATGAAGACTTAAAAAAAACTGGTGACTCTGATGATTCAGAGGGACAGTTGGGTGGATTTGTGTGAAGCTAAAAGAGACTCCAAAGTCCAATCCTGTGTCTCTGCGACCCTGCAGGTAAACTTTAAGTCAGGCGGTAATGACTTGTTGTTGAAGTGCTCCAACTCCAGTCACCTGCACCTTGCAAATGTGCTGCAGGTCGTTTGCAAATTATGATTCAGAAACAGTCAGCGAATCTGTCAACTTTGTGCATACTGACTCATTAGTGAAAGAAATCCAATTCAGTGAATGATGATTCACCAGCTGCTAATGTAGGAGACAAACACGCACAAATCTATAGTAAACTACACAGCAAGAAGCAACAGCTTGTGTTCCTGGATTTCTTCGTTTTCTTTGGTGCTAATGCTTGTGGATGTTAATAACAGATGTCACACAAGGTGAGTTGAGATTCAGCAAAGAAACGTGCTGATGTTAATTCTCTGAACTTCAAGCAGTTTCTGGGCATTTTTCTTTTGCTTTTTCTTTCTTTTGCTTCTATGACATTTTTTTTTTCTCACTGTGGGCTCATTTTTCACGGCAATGTAAAGTCCTGTACCTCCATGGAAACAGCACAAGCATGACTAGAAGGAGAAAGAGCTGAAAAAAGTCTGCTGTGCAGTATGACACCGTTATAATGCCATAAATCATTGATGTTTCATCATGCTGAATGTATCTTCCAACAACTTGCTGACAACCTACTCCCCTGTTTACCATTTTTTAGCCATGGTTCATTTATTTAATTGTTCCAGTGTGTTCTATTTTACTCTTACTGGCTGTGCTCAACATATTGCAGTTTGAAAACACTGTTGGTCATATCTGAGTCAGCTATGGCTTCTCAGTTGTGCTGAGGAGTGGAGATTTTTTTTAGTTGTTTTTTACAGAATCTGGGTCAAAGAAGGTTTTTTGTTAAGAATTTATAAAACAAGACATGTGATACTGTGTTTTCATACTATATATTATTGTTTATATTCGCACATTTCTTACTATTCTTCAAAGATATGTTGATTGTGTGAATGCACTGACAGGATTGCTGCCAAATTGCATTGTATATTTGGTAATCACAACAAAGGTTTTCTAGTCTGTCTTTTCTGTATAGAATGAAGTGAGTTTGATGAAATATCACAACTATAAGCTTAGATTTTGGTAATTTTCCAAATGGAACTGCAGACCACACATGATGCGTTTAAGGACCATCGGGAAGTTTAAAATCAGCACTTTCTTTTAGTTTTTACAGTTTCTGACTGATAAAAGGTGTCATTTTTAAAATTATTTAAAAAGAATATGCTATTCAAAGCCACAGCGTGTTTTGAGTTTTACAGTGTTAAGTAAAACTGTTTTGGTAAAGTTGGAACTTAAAGTGAAGTGAGATGAGTAAACTGAAGTAAAATTGTAAAAATGACATGAAAGTGGAGTTCAGAGAATGCAAAGAAAAGCTAAAAAGCTCAACAGGATAACACCTGGACAAAATAAAATGAAACATATAAAAATACAAAAGTGTATCGAGGGGATGTCTGAAGGTTATTTCATGGTTTCCGTATCCCCATATATACAGTCGTCCTAAAATGTATTCATACCCTCCCATTAAAGAAGGAAAAAAACAGCTGTCACTGCAATAAGTTTGAATTGACAAAAGTAATAATAAATAAAAGTTTAATGAAAATTAGGACATTGCTTTTAAATTGTGGTTCAACAGAAAAAAAAAGAAAAAAAAAAACACACACAAAAAATCCCACAAAAAAACAAGCAAACAAGCATGATGGGACCCGTAAACTAATATTTTGTTGAACAACCCTTTGAGCCAATCACTGCAATCAAGTGTTTTCTGTGACTCTCAGTCAGACTTCTGCACCTGTTGACAGGTGTTTGGATTTTGGTCCACTGCTCATCAGTAAAGTGCTCTAATGTGTCCGGGACAGTTTTTGTTTTTTTAATTATTCTTTTCAACCACAATTCAAAAACAATGTCTTAATTCACCAAAATTTGATTTAGCAAATTTTTATTTATTATTACTTTTTTTTAGTTTCTATTTATTTGAGTGACTATTCTGAATTTTGCCTTTTCTTTAATGGAGGGTATGAATAAATATGAGGACGACTGTAGGGTTGGTGTACATTGACACGTAGCATTGTCCCTCACATCAGATGAACACTCAGGGTTCCCATAAATGTTGCTGAAAGGCTGTCCCTTTTTACAGGACGTAGCAGTTGGTTTCAGATAGAGCTGTAGGAAGTGATTTTTGGTAGGTGTTTAGATTATTAATGTAGCGTGCTGAGCTCAGACAGCCTGAGTTTGATGGCTTCCCGTGCTGGGCACAATGGGCGGACAAAGCACAGGATTCCTGGAAATTTTAGAAATTCCCACTGGGTTTAGGCTCAGTCAATAGAAGGCATGTACAAATCAAAGCACGTCCAAAGTGTTGCAGGAAATACTTCAATTAAACCTCTTTAGATTATGAGCAAGACAATCTCCTCATATAGCCTCACCTCAAAACAAACATTCATTGGAGGCTGCATGCACGTCTGCCGAGGAGTCTACACCAAACCTCATGGATTGGAAGGCAAATAAAGCTAAAACATAAAGTGTAATTAGGTTAAATGAATCTGTAGAGTGAAGCGCAGTGTAGTGAGGTAAGCAACAGGAAAGAACAGACAAAGTGGGTGAACTCTCATTTTTCTTCACCACTTGACGCTTTCATTCTATCCATAACACAGAATTGTTTTCTTTATTGCTTTAATTTAACCATGCTCGTGTAACATTGCAGCACCATCCTATCCTGAGCTTGTTGGTGTTAATATTATGTTTACATTCATACTATGGTGGGATTAAAGCAAACACACAACCATTAGCTAGCTTCAGTTATCCTGTAATACAGGTTCAATGTGGTTTAATTGTTGTTTTTGTGTTCATACTTACCTTTTTTTTCTTCTTTTTTTCATACTCACCATGCTGGACCAGTGTTTGGGAGGGGGCCGCACAGCACTTCCTGGATTTATGTCATTGGTGATGTCAGAGGGACATCACTGGGCCAGACCAAGTGGAGGGTTTCTTCTTCCTTTACATGAATGTTTTTTTTGTATTGAAATGCATCATTCGGTAGAAACGTCATATGTTTAGCTCTAAGGGAGACACTTGGAAATGCCAGTGAGGTTGTAGTTGAACAGGGATTTTGTTTGCAAGTTTTGTTTGCATTCCGGTTTTAGAAAAGGTCCCCATGCTGTCTGATGGTAGGGCTGAAGTAATGAAGGTTTGAATTGATCACCATATATAAGGTGATGAGAGCCAGCTTCCTCCATGGAGAGGTGAGACTGTTGATGCATTTTAAAAACGATTATTATAAGTTTTTTATTTATTTATTTTTTACTTTGAGATTCATTTGAATGTAGAAGCACTGTAAAAACACAATCTTTGCCTCTTTTGCACTCAAAAGTCTACTTGGTCAGCCTGCCTACCACCCTCCTTGACCTTTTGGCCTCGACTACTCTACAAAGCGACAATGTAAAGTGACTAGAAGTAAAGTCTGAAACTTAAGTGAGTAAAAGAAGGAGGGATATAATCACGTAAAGCTACAACGTCAAGCAAGGTAAGGTAAAAAAAAAAAAAGCAAAGCAATTGTTTATATCATATTGTACATTTCATATTGATGAACACGAGGCCTGCGAAAGCAACTTGCACAGAATCATACATTAACTAAAATACAGAAAAATGCAAACAGTTACAAAGAACAGAAAAAATGCCGATGTGCTCTATTAGTTTTCAGAAAACAGAGAAAAAGAAATCAACTTGAGAAGGGATGTTTTTTTAATCAAAACCCACAGAAGCCTTTCATAGACCAGAATGCAACATACTGATGAAGTTTTATGTTGAGTTAATAAACTCCTTTGCCTCCACTGTCCACATTTTTTGCAAAATGACAGAAATTCTATTAAATTAGTAAACTTAAGTAAAGAAGGCAGGTTGAGCGAAAGGCAATCCACCAAGATATTTTTAAAGATTGTATTCTAAAATAAACATTTCTTTCAAAAAGCAACAAACACAATAATTATTTGTGGATTTTTATTATTATTATCATTATTATTTTTTAATAAACTGAACCTCAAGAACCTTTTGTCTGTTGCTCTGTCATGTCATAGTTCTGTTTTCCATGCAGCAGAGTATATTGCAGTACTTATTAGTAATTATATGTCAAGTGATGCTGCTCCTCTGCATCACAACTGGCTGAATACAAAATGTAGTTTTTGTGATTTGTATATTTTATGCATACCTTTCATTTCCATTTGTGTCTAAACTATGCATCTGAGGCATCAGGTTTCAATTCTGAGCCCACTTCAGTTCTCTCCAGGTAACCCCTCTAAGTAGATTTGGATAACATTCCTTCTTCGTTACTTTTCTTCTCCCAAGACTTTCCAGTTGGCTAAAAGTTAGCAGGTTTTTTTTTCTTGACATAAATTGACAGGCAGCTAGACAAGGGAATGCAAAAATGAAAAATGGTCCAGCACGAATACAGTGAAGTGATAGACTTTTGACATGTTTGGCATGTCACAGTCTAGTCACAGTCTCGTCTTTACTCCTCCAGTCTGGATGACTAATGTCTGAATGAGTGATATGTCATTTTCCCCCATTAAGGGTTGACTCTCTCTCCTGCAGCTTTTAGATGTTTGGGTTTTTTTGAACGTATGACATTTTTCAGAAAAATATAGATATACTGGATGTGTACTGTGCATGATAAGTGAAATAAACCAAATTCCTAAGAAATAATTCTTTCCAAAGAAAGGATCACTGGCAGGAAACACGATAAGAAACTGGCAGAAAGTTGAAGTGAGAGCTGGAAGTGGTGAGTGAGTGAATGCGTTACGCCACAGTGTGCGTGTGTGTGTGTGTGTGTGTGTGTGTGTGTGTTTGTGTGTGTTTTCTGCTACAAACTTCTTTACATACCTACATCTTATTCAACAAACCAAAGTTTTGAGTTTCATTCTCAACCTTTTGGAACAGAAATAGTACAAAATAATCCATTTTCACAGCATGACAATACAAGTAATTTCAGTTTGAAACACTCACTTATTCTGGTCCAGATTTATGCATCACTGGTCAGATTTAAACAATGGTTATATTGCAGTGCAGCATATATGTCAATATACTGTGTATACATATATATCCATCCATCCATTATCTATACACCGCTTAATCCTCACTCGGGTCGCGGGGAGCTGGAGCCTATCCCAGCCGACTTAGGGTGAAGGCAGGGGACTATCACAGGGCCACACTTAGAGACAGACAACCAAGCACACTCACATTCACACCTACGGACAATTTAGAATCATCAATTAACCTCAGTATGTTTTTGGACTGTGTGGGAGGAAGCTGGAGAACCCGGAGAGAACCCACGCTGCATGGGGAGAACATGCAAACTCCACGCAGAAAGATTCTGGTGCCCCCATACATACATATATATCTATATATATATAGATATATATGTATATGTATATATGTATAGATGATAGATAGATAGATAGATAGATAGATACTAGCAATGCATCACTTAATTACTCATAGAGCAAATGTCAACAGTAGTAAGAACCTACAAAAAAATTATCATTCCCCTCAGCTTTATTTCTCCTTTTAGTGTCTTTAAGCTCAATCTTTTGGGTTTTACAGTTCAACTTTACTGTTTTGATTCCTGTTCATTGACTTTTATGAGTTTTCATTTGCAACAGGCCACATTACAAAGAGTACTGAAATTCCATGTTCCATGGTACCTAGTGTTTCTTTTACATCCTAAAATGCTTTCCATGATACTAAAACATGGAGTTTGAGCATCTTGGAATCATGTGACAGGAGAACGGAACGCAAGATAGACCGACGGATTGGTGCAGCGTCAGCAGCAATGTGGGTGTGGTACCAGACCGTTGTGATGAAGACTTTAGTCCAGCTCTCATACTTTGTTATCAGCTCTGGGTGGTGACAGAACAAAAAAAAGTGCAACAAGCCAAAACAAATTTTCTCAGAGATACGCCGAGGGACCTCAGAGTACAGTCGCTGCTCCTTCGTCGAAAGGAGTCAGCTGAGGAGATTCAGGCATTTCATGAGGATGGTGGCTTTCCTTTAAAGTGAAAACTTTAAAGAGTCACGGCTCTCGAAACTCTTTGTAATGTGCTTTTCACTCACCCCTGGCATTTTGTTGCCAGAATTTCACATATTTACTTCAGCAGGACCTAATGAAGCAACAAAAGGTCTCTCTATGTCAACAAACTGGTTGTCAGTTGGCATGCCTGTTAGCTTGGTCATCGTATTTACATTCCATCTCTTTCTCATTGGTGACATTAAGCTTGTGGGTCAGTCTTGAATTAATGAGATTGCATTCTTTCTTTTGCATTCTGTCACCAGATGGAGCTGAAGAACAAACTCACCTGCACAGATTTGGGGACCTGCAGCCACATCCGACAAGAACCAACTGCAGGTATCTGAAAACCCTTGTATGAATAAAATCAGCTTTCAAATGGGATATACAACTACTTAGATAACTGAGTGTTGTCGTCATGCACACCTAATGGGTTACATGAGAAACGTCAGATTAACATCAAAGGCCAACTGAGCAAAAGCAGGAAGTTGTAACCGATCACTATCTGCTGTACATGTTCAGACATGTTGGAACATGTTCTAACGTGGTCTAATGCTGCTGAATATAGGAGAGAGGTATTTTAAAACTTTGGTATCTCATAGGAATGAATGTTCTGGTTGGCTGGCAGTGGTTTAAATAAGTCAGGAGGTAGTAGAAATAAGCAGGAATTGAAGAGATGGCTGAGGAAATTATTTCATTATGAGTGACAGAACACTGAGAGATGTTTGATGCAACATAAGCAGCCATACTCAATGTAATGTAAACCGTGCTTATTTAAACTTTCAATTAATTTGTGCTATTTCACAAGGAATGAAGAAGTTCATTTAAAGCCTATTGTATATAATTCAGGAATCTGTTTTAATTAATGCAGCAGTAGTTTAAACAGATCAGCATCAACACTAAAACCACCTCTTTAATATTGTATAGATCACTCTCTGATCTGTTGAGGCCTCTCTGGAGGGCTACTGTAGTATTAGACACCAAGATGTTAGCAGCAGATTCTTTAAGTTTTGAAAGATGTGAGGTGGGACCTCCATGGATTGGTCTTATATTTCCAGTGCAACTTACTAATGCTCAGTCGAACTGAGATTTGGGAAATTTTGAGGCCAAAATCAATACTTTGAAGTCCTGGTCATGCCTCTGAAACCATTCCTGAGAAACGTTTTCAGTGTAGCAAATGAGCATTATCCTGCTGAAAACAGGGTGCACATGGTTCGCAGTAATGTTTAGGGAGGTTTCAAAGTAACATCTGCATGAATGCAGAACCTAACGTTTTCCAGTAGAACATCACTTGGAGCAGAGCACTTAAAATCCTGTCCTCAAGGTGACGAAAACCTCGACTAAAGTCTAGATTTAAATCAATTAATATCAAGCTGATGCATTTACCATCACTGGCATCAAAGGCTTATCTAAATCTGTCCTTTCTTGGACATTTCTGGAAGGTACTAACCACTGCATACTGGGAACACCCCACAAGGCTTGTTGTTTTGGAGGTGGTCCAACCTAGTCATCTACCATTGTACGAGGCGTGTGAGAAAAGTTTCAGGACTGGTGTCATGAAAGATATATTTGAAATACAAACTACAAGTTTTTCCCTTCGAAGTAATCCCCTTGGAGTCTAACACACTTCCCCAGCCTTCTCTGCCACGCCGCCATGCGTTCCTGGAAGGATTCTTCCAGGATCCTTCACAGCTCCGTCGTCACAGCCATCTTGATGTCGTCCACGTCTTCAAAGCAGGTCCCCTTGATGACCCCCTTAAGCTTGGGGAAGAGGAAAAAATCCCACGGAGCCGGGTGGGGTGAGGATGGAGGTTGCTCCAGCACGGCGATGTTCTTCTCAGTCAGGAACTGTCGGATGCTTAGGGCAGTGTAAGCAGGCACATTGTCATGGTGAAGCAGCCACCACTTGTCCTGCCACAACTGTCACCTCTTCTCGCGCACTAAACAAAGCGAATGTTGCAGGATTTCTTTGTAGACGTGCTGGTTGATCATCTGAAGGGGAAAGCTAGTTGTTTGTAGTTTGGGTCTGAAATATATCTTTTGTGACACCAGTCCTGGAACTTTTCTAAAATACCTTGTAGTTTTTCAAAGTCTGTCAGGTCCTCACGCTGCTCATTTTTCCTGCTTCCACCATTAACTTTCAGAACTGACTGTTTACTTGCTGCCTGATACATCCCTTCCACTGTTGGGCGACATTGCATTAAGATAATTAACATCATTACCTCCACCTGTCAGCGGTTTTAACGTTGGGGCCAAATCAAGAGGCGCAGTATTGCAAACACTGGAAAATGGAAGAGGTCAGAAACTGACAAAATAGCAACCACTTTAATTTCCCGCTGGTTTCCCGACACGATTTCAGCAAGTCAAACTGCTTCAAAAGAACTGCTGTGACAAACACAACAGTGATGTCACTTTGGCCTCATTAATTTCCTATTGAAATAAAAGCACAAAAAAAAAAAAAAAAAAGCTGAAACCAGCAAGTCCTTTGATCTGTGCAGTGACACCATTTTGGTGAAGTTACAGGTCTGAATAACGGCTGCTGGAAAATTCTTTAACTTTTAGGCAGCTGTCAGAGTCGTGTCAACCAGTCAGCAGAAATTGAACGGATGAACCATTGCAATGCTTGCAGGATGCGCTGATTCACTGTAACTGTTCCTGACCTATATGAAAAGTGCAACTCATGTTAAAACACTGAATGATTAAGAAACCATGCCGACAAACACAGATTATCTTCAACTATGCAAAAATGCACAATAGACTTCTTTAAGCTTGCAGTAAGTGACCTTTATGTTTAGGCACTAGCTTGCTTTGTTTTCCAAGGGAAGATTTGCCTTTTTCCAGGTCAGCATTTGAATGTCGAGTGTGATGAAACTCAAGATGTGATTTGGAGCAACCATCACCTAGTACTCCTTTGCCTCTGGCACAGAAGTTTTCCTGCTATATTTGGCATCGTTACTAGCTGTGCGTCCAAGACCGTACCACCTATTCAACAACAGGAAGAAGAATTAAAAGTTGTGCCAGATTTGTAAGTGCGAAAGCTATAATAGTAAAGAAAAAAAAGCAAATAGGCATGAAAAAGTAACAACTGAAAACTAATGAAGTTAATATTTCTGTTCTTGTGTCTAAAGATAGCTCGTTATCACTGGTTATTTGTTTGGGGTTGTCATGCTGCAGATTTAACTTGGGACCCATCAAACTCAGTCTAACCTTTTGGCTATGTTTGACATTCTTTACCACGTGAGTGTCTAAGACCATAAAAATCTTTCAGCAGCAGGGAAAAGACATGACAGATAAACCGGATTTGTACATTTTTGGGCTATGAAACAGACACAGACGGGTGAAAACATGACATACTTCTGTCTTAGCTGGAAAAAACGTAACTGCACAAGACATGAAAAATCCACATGTGATGATTTAAACCCCTTGGAACAGACCCTACAGTGAGGTCAGAGCCATGTTGGGGTCTCAGACAGAACACCAAATTTCCACCTCCTCAAGAAAATTCCACCGGAAGCTCTGACACGCTGGTTATTTCTATCTTTGCTTTGATGTCATGCTTCAGCTGGTGTCTAAAGGAAATATCTGACTGTCATCTGGCTGCTACGCTGAATTCCTGCCTGATGTGATGGTTTATCCCCCTGAACCCCGAAATCCATTCAGTTTGAAAGGTGTTTTATCTTTCAAAATAGTTACCAAAATGAAAATATTTTACAGGGGAAGAGACTGTGAAAACAGAAAAATTGCCAGATTTTGAACAATGCAACAGCCCATTAACTAAATCAACCCACGCTTAGAGTCATAATGTTTTTTTTGTTGTTGTTTTGTTTTTTTAAATTTCTTTTTCCTACACGTCTAATTTAAAAATGGGATAAAAATGAAACATTTGCATTCACCACATTCTGTGAAAAACAAAGATTCTGTGTTCCTCAGCACAGCTATGACCGAAAAAAAAAAAGTCTGTACAATCACAGTTTTTTTTTTTTTTTGTATTGCTATTGATTTTCAATAAAAAGACCTTTGAAGCAGAAGAAAAATGTAAAATATCTATAGTATGTAGAGCAACCGGGCTGCAAGGTGGTGCAGTGGGTAGCACTGTTGCCTCGCAGCAAGAAGGTTGCCGGTTCGCGTCCCGGTGGGGGGAGCGTGGAGTTTGCATGTTCTCCCCGTGCAGCGTGGGTTCTCTCTGGGTTCTCCAGCTTCCTCCCACAAGGTCCAAAAACATGTTGAGGTTAATTGGTGATTCTAAATTGCCCATAGGTGTGAATGTGTGTGTGCTTGGTTGTCTGTCTCTAAGTGTAGCCCTGTGATAGACTGGTTACCTGTCCAGGGTGTCCCCTGCCTTCACCCTAAGTCGGCTGGGATAGACTCCAGCCCCCCCGCGACCCTAGTGAGGATTAAGCGGTGTATAGCTAATGGATGGATGGATGTAGAGCAACCATTTACGTCATAATATTCAATCCTGTTGGAGGTTTTCCACTTATTTGCTTTTCAATACTAATTCATGGTCAATGTCATGGGGCTTTTTGACAAGAACTTACAAAACAAACTCTTTCATGTCAAAGTAAAAATGTAATTCTACAAAGTAATGTCAATTAAAAAAATTAAAAATATAAAAGTAGGTCAGTATTTATTAGACATACCTTTGTCTGCAGTTGTAGTGTTGAGCCAGTGTGGATAGGCATCAATAACTTTACACATATGGACATTGCAATTGTCGCCCATTCTTTGCAACAGAAAGAATGTATCATGAGTTTCCTCTGACTACTCCCTTTCACTAGTTCCTTTTTAAGTCCAGCCAAATTCGCAATAGGACTAAGATCTGGGTTTTGACTCAGACACTCAAGAACAGTCACCTTGCTGTCTTTAAACCATTACTGTGTAACTTTGGTTGTTTGCTTCAGGTCATCGTCTTGCAGGAAAACAAATCTTATCCCAAGTGGCAGCTCTCTTGCAGACTATATCAGGCTGTCCTCCAGGATTTCCCTATATTTTGCTGCATCCATTTTCCCCTGTATTTTTACAAGCTTTCCAGGGCCTGCTGCCAAGAAGCATCCCTACATTATAATGCTGCCACCACCATGCTTCACAGTGGTAATGGTGTTTTGGGCAGTGTTTGGTGTCTGCCAAACAGTGTCTAGTCTGACAGCCAAAAATCAGCATTTTGATCTCATCAGACCAAAGAACTTCTGCAAGATGACTTCAGAATCTCTCTCGTTTTCTGGTGAACTCTAGTTGAGATTTAATGAGTTTTTTCAACGATGGCTTTCTCCTCGTCACTTTCCAATAATAAAGCTAAAGATAAAAGTTGTTGTATCCACGGTGTCGCCCATCTTGCCTGATGAAGTTTGTAACTCTTTCAGAGGAGTCATAGGTGTCTTGGTGGCCTCTCACTAGTCCCTCTCTCACTTGGTCGCTAAGTTTTTGAGGACACCATGCTTTAGGCAGATTTCTGCATGCATTTCTCAATGACGGATTTAACAGGACTCCAAGGAATATTCAGTGACTTTGTGACTTTGTGACTTCTTTAGTCTTAATGGCGAGTTATAGCCAGGAGTACTGATACACCAATGACTGGACCTTTTATGAATGTATGGCATTGCAACATTAATATATTGTATGTGTTTGAGTTGTCTCTGGTTGTAGTCATGGTTGGGTTGTTTCCATTGAGGTGCAGGACTTTGTATTACAGTGAGCCCACAGTGAGGGAGAAAAATGGGACAGGAGCAAAAAAACACCCAGAAACTGCTTGGAGTTTGGAGGGTTAAATTGGCAGCAGTTAAGTGTGTGGGTTAGAGTGTTTGATCCCAGCATCCATGGGCTAAACACCACACTGTCTTTTTATGTGTTTGCTGAATGTTTCAGTGCAGGTGCTGGCTTGCATCATGTCACGTTTGATCTTTTTTTTTTTTTTTTTCCTTCAAATTTCTGAGTCTGAACATGCTCTGTTGTTTCCAGTCATAAATGTAATAACACACCCTCAGCAAGTTTTTAAAAAACTTTGTGTGTGTGGTTATATTAGAGTCAATGAACCACACACACAAAAAGAACGTCAGTCATTTGCTGAATCCCCCACGCGCCCATTCACTGCTGCATTCCACACATACCTCCATTCAACAGAGGTCAGAGAAAGGAGGGTGGGGTGGAAGCGAAAGAGTAAGAAATATCCGGAACGTGGGCTGTTGGGGAAATGATGAAACAAGTCAGGCCGCCTGTGAAAACCCGTATTGAAGACGAGCCCCCCGCCGCTCCCCCCGAACCACACACAGCCTCTCCATTACCCCATATGGCATTAACTTTGATGACAAAAAGAGAGTGAGCCAGTCAGCCTGCAACCGTTATGACGTGCTTTCCCGTGTTTCCGTGCATCGCTTTCACTGTCAGCAGTTCACTTTTAAAGAAAAACACCATCTGTGATCTGACCTCATCTGACATACACATTTGAAAAAAAAAAAAAAAAAAAGCAGTTGGGGGTTGGGTTTTGGGGAAGGTGGGACATGAGAAGATTACAGAACATAGCTGTCACACTCCGATTTGTCAGGTCCTCTATATCCTGTTGGGTGGAGATTTAACATCAAAAAACATTTCCCAAGAATCAAGAAACTTGCAGCTTCTGGGAAATTCTGTAGCATCATCAAGCCAAACTTCTGTTTAATGAATTAAGCGACATAATAGAGCTCTAACTACCTATGATTTACATTTTTTTAGCTGACGTTTTGCTTCAGGATGACTTAACCTGAGTCAAGTCAGTCATGACTTACTGAACTTTGGAACTTAAGTTTAACCTGCTCATTTTCTGGAATTTCCATTTGTACTAATGATTTGCAGCTCCAAATACACTATAAAAAGGAGAAGTTCTTTTAAAAAAGGAAAAAAGGTAATTTTACTGCAGCTGTACCAAAAAAAGGGGGAAAAATGCAAAATATGGAAAAATAACCATCCCATAAAAATATTTAAAAAAATCCTTAATTAAAATACATTTAATGCCTTAGATCATGAATGCTTTTTAATTACTTTTTTATGTTTAGTGAAGGATAATTATATGTGTAAATGATGAAATTACCTACATACATGTATAATCATTCATTCATCACTTTTAATGATAAAACTTCTGTAATCTTTCAAGTTATCTCTAATTTGACAGTTTTTATTTGTAAAAGTGCAGTATCAATAGTTATTTTTTCTGTTAATTGTCACTAATTGTATCTAACTTTACGAATGTATTTACAGTATTAAACTGTAATTTAACAGTTTAATCTTTTAAATACATAAAAAAATATTTCTGACACAATGCTAAATGTACACATTTGTTTTGTTTTGATGTCAAAATTTTTCAATATTCTTTACAAATGAAAAAACTTAAAAAAAAACAAAACAAAAAAACAGTGTTAGTTGCAGTAGTAAGCTCCCTTGATTGTGCTTTTGATTATTTGAGCCAAAATGTCAATAAAAAACAATCAAACGTTTGCAAAGTATTAAGTGTCACCACATTTAAACTACAGCGTGGTTAACTTTTCATGTTTTTATACATCCGCTGTAGAATACTCTGAATTAGAAAGTTAAAGGAACTGCATGACGGTTTACGAGACATGAATTGAGCTGTAAAGAAATGAGAAATGAATTCTGTTTACTAGTTATTTATCTGCAATTTCACAAGCAGGCAAGATCTATAAAATAAGAGAAAATTGGTCCAGCAATCATAGTTAATTTTCAATTTAATTTAGATTTTTTTTTTTTTTTCACGGTGTACAGAGGATCTTTACATGTAAACTTCAAGGAAATCAGCCAAAAACGTACTCAGTCAATCTGTCAGGAGGAAATATAATTTTAAAGATTATGACACTAAATGCCACAGAGCGGGTGTCTGGGATTCCAGGGGAAAGAAAGTTATGATGCTTGTCGATTCATTCAACATTCAGAAAGCACCATGTTTCAGACACCGGTTGATGTCATGCCCAGACGTTGTGAAACACTCTGTACTTGTACTGCAGCACGATTACATTTGAGGAGAATTTACACAAGACTTTTGTGACGCTTCTTTGAGATTATTACGAAGCAACACTGGCAAATTCAGGAAATAACTCAGAGAGGGAAAGATTAGATAGGCTGTAATAGTTCAGAGGAAACAGGATTTCTGAAATACCTCAGGCTGTCAGAGGTCCAACAAAAAAGGCAAAAGTTTAAAGTTTATTGAACTTAGAAACGCAAGTTTCCCTGCAGCCACTAAAATGTGGCTTAATTAAACTACAGTTGAGTGATTATTTCAACATGATTAACTGAGGGGAAAAAAGAAAATGGAATTAACTGTGTAGTTTCTTTAGGTAATCATTACAAGACATTTACAGTTTCTCAATTTAATTTCTTTAACTTGAAAAATTGTCAAGTGAGGCTGTTTCAAGTTACTCAGTTTTAAAGTCAGTGTAAGAGGTGTGTCAGAAAAATTCCAGGACTGGTGTCACAAAAGATATATTTCAAACCCAAACTACAAATTTTCCACTTCAAGTAATCATCCTGGAGTATATAACTGTGATTTCAGCTCTCTGCAGCCATTGAACTTTTGTCACATGCTTTTATATACATATCCTCTGTTTCATGTCGTCAAGCAATGAGCACAGAGCAACAAACAAAACTGAAGTTTCTGGTCTGGTTGAGGAAAACTCTGTCAGAAGCACTGGGATTTCTGCAGGAAGTGTACGGAGATGAGATGATGTCACGCTTACGTGTTTTGGAGTGGTGAAGAGGTTTAAAGAGGGACGTGAGGATGTGGAAGACAACCCCAGGAGTGGAAAGCCTTCAATGAGCAGGCCAACGTTGAGCGTGTCAGGCAGATGGTGCGTGGTGATCGTTGGTTGACTCTTTGACTGATCGCAAATGAGCTGAGCATGAACCGGGACAACGTCTGGAAGATTATCAATGAAGATTTGGGCATGCAGAAAGTCTGCACAAAGATGTTGCCGAAACTGCTGAACAATAACCACAAGGATTGACGCATGCAAGTGTGTCAGGACGTCCTCAAGCGTCTTGAAACCGAACCAGACTTGCTAGGGAGAGTCATCACCGGTGATGAAATATGGATCTTCGAGTATGACTTGGAGACCAAATGCCAGAGCCTTTTGTGGAAGAGTCCGTCGTCACCAAGGCCGAAGAAAGCAAGACAGTTGAAGTCCAAAGTCATGTTGATCGTGTTCTTCAATGTGAGGGCCATCGTCCACTGCCAGTTCTTGCCACAGGGCCAGACAATCAGCCAGCATGTCTACAAAGAGATCCTGAGATGTTTGCTTTTTTCGGTGTGTGAGAAGAGACAAGAGTTGTGGCAGGACAAGTCATTGCTGCTTCACCATGACAATGTGCCTGCTCACTATGCCCTGAGCATCCGACAGTTCCTGGCTGAGAAGAACATCTCCATGTGATTCTTTCCTCTTCCCCAAGCTTAAGGGGGTCATCAAGGGGACCTGTTTTGAAGACGTGGATGACATCAAGATGGCTGTGACGACGGAGCTGTGGAGGATCCTGAAAGAATCCTTCCAGGAGTGCATGGCGGCGTGGCAGAGAAGGCCGGGGAAGTGTGTTAGACTCCAGGAGGATTACTTTGAAGGGGAAAGCTTACAGTTTGTAAATTGGATTTGAAATATATCTTTTGTGACACCAGTCCTGAAACTTTTCTGACACACCTCGTACAGAGGTGGGAACTGAATTCAGTATTCAGTAGGCGTGCACTGTCAAACAATGCATGCTTGGAAGTCTGTTTGAAATCTAGTTTTGATTTAATGAGCCGATTAAATCAAGTTAACAATAAAAGATGAGTTCATTCCACTGAATTCCTGTTTAATGTTTTACAGTGTACTCGTACTTAAACCTGCAAAAACAGCTTTTTGGCCACTTGGAGGCAACAGAAATGAATTATGAACACAATACTGACAATGAAGGTAATGTGAACTTGTTGGCAGTCACTTGCATAAAAAGCCAGGAAAAACTGCATAAACTTTCATTTGGAGTGATGCGTTTGGCCAGTGTTTACTCACTTTTAGCTCTGTTTTTGGTCTCAACCACCTCTTCAGGTAAAACCAAGCAGCTTAATACTCCACTTTCTTTACGAGCTTGCTTTTGACTGTGTTTTCAAGCCTTTTTTTATTTATTTTTTTTGCCTGCAGCACCTATGGAACTGGTGAAAGTGGCCTGAAAGCAAAATAAGTTGCTAAACAAAGCACTTAAATGCAACGTAAAGCCTCAAATTCAACTAATAGTTCTGCATAGGTCCATCATGACGAACTCTTTTACTTTTTCATAGATACAACAAAAATATTTACTACTGCTGCTTTATCTGACCTAACTAAAATAGCAACAGAGACTTTCTGTCGCCAGGCTACACAGATGACTGTCAGTGGGAGGAACTGGCAAAGATGCATCACACTACAGATTCTTCGAAAAATGACCTCTGCAGAAATTTACGAGTATACCCTCAGGTTCCCCAGAAAAAGGAGGAGTTTGTGCAGTTTTCCTCGTCTTTCTTCCACTCACTTTGGTAATATTATCCAGTCAGGAAGTTCTAAAAGTTAAAAAAACACTTTGATTCAAAAACAAAAACACGTTGGACGAAGCAGAATATTTCTTCTTCTTTTTCTTAGTTTAGTGCGTGAACAGCAGGAAGTTGCTAAATTCACTTAAGTAGAAGAAGAAAGTGAAGGGATGGCATGAGGATGAGAGGGAGTTTTACATTTCATATTCTTTCCAGTCTCTGTTATTTTACATGTTTTAGCAGAAGACGTGTAACCTTAAAAAGAAGAATTATGATGTTATATACAGGGAAAACTAATATTTTCTTCTTTTTTCTCCCAGTTTAATGTATAAACAGCAGGCTGAGGGAGTTTCTCAGCTGCATTCTGGTTTCATATGCCTCCTGTCAGTCTTTGTTTTTTTTTTGTCGAAGGCTCATAACCTTAAAAAGAAGCATTGTAAAGCATACATAAGAATAAGGGCTATTTTTTTTCTTTCTCTCATTTCTCAGCTAAAAACAAAAGAAGAAAGTGAAGTGATTGCATAAAGATTAGAGAAACTTTCACGTTTCGTATTCCTCCTGCCAGTCTCTGTTATTTTATCTGTTGTAGCAGAAAACTCATAACCCCAAAAAGTAGAATTGTAAAGACACATACAGGAAAAACTAAGATTTTCTTCTTCTTTCTCTCAGTTTAGTTTGTGAACAACAGAAGAAGAAGAAAGTGAATTGATGCCATGAGGATGGGAGAGGGGAAGAAGGAAGAAGAAATTAAAGAAGTGTTGCTCAATTTGGTGTTTTCTGACCCTTCTGCTGTTTTATATTTCAGATTCACCTCAACAAACAAAGAAATTGGAGACAAACTGGGGGATTAAATTGAGAGAGAGAGTGTAGTGGTGGTGGTGGTGGTGGAAGGGGGGGGGGGCTGGCCAGCGTGGGCGTTGATGCTTCAATGAGCGACGATGGCTGATGACTCAGGTGATGTGTCATACACTTCTATAAAAGGGAACTTTTACATTTTGTCCACACAAACACAATCACACACACCAACAGCAGCACACGCTGGAGCTCGGGAGGAGGTTTGTTTACTACAGCGGCAGCAGCGGCAGCACAAGGATGAAATGTAAGTTTGTTCATGTTACTTTTACAGAAAGAGGAAGGTGTGAGAGTGTGGAGGAGGAGGAGGAGGAGGAGGAGAAGGAGGAGGAGGAGGAGAGGGGAGGCTTCACTACATGTGCTTTCAGCCTGAGAGAGTTTCAGTCAGTGAATGAATGAATGAATGAATGGATGGATGGAAAAGTGGCAATCTGTGGCTGAAACACAACATTAGCTGAGATTTGAAGTGTTCAGATAGTTTAATTTGAAGATTACAAATGAGCTGCTGCTTGGTTTCAGTTTAAGCTGTGATTTGCTGCTTGTGTGTGTGTGTGTGTGTGTGTGTGTGTGTGTGTGTGTGTGTGTGTGTTAGGGATTTCCCCCCCTGGGTAGTCTGAACTAGTCCAGTAATAGTAACAGCATTCAGGGCCTTCACTTTGTTAAAAAAGAAAAAAAAAGAAACTATGTAAAATTAAAAAATTCTGAAGAACAGAAGTATTTTCAGCTAAATTTACTCAAAGTATTTAATCAGTACAACATAGGCTTTTTGGGATTGAACTGTTGCTAAAGCTGATGCATGAACCTAGAAGTAGCCTTAGTCATGGTGGAGCTGATCCAAACTACTTTATGTACAGTGTAATCTGGGGTTTTCCGACTGGAGGGTCACAAAACAAAGCTCACACAGCCAGACGCTGCTGCTAAGTCAAACTTTAATGTGCAATAAACACAGAGGAGTAAGAAAATGAGGTAGATTAGAAGCTTGAGGGAGCAAAAACAGAAAATACTTGAGTAAAGTAACTCAAAATAGTGCTTGAGTAAATATATTTAGTTACTTGAAAAAGTCACCAATATAATTGTGTTCTGTAGCATCAGGCTGTAGTTAAACCATCTTCTCTTCAGTATTATGTATTTCTATGATGTAACTGCTGATGGCAGTTTGTTGTTGTGAATTCCATCAACTTGAAATTACACTTTGACTCTTTAATCCGGTTTTCTAGTTTTCGTTAAAATGCAAAAAATGTAAATATGACTTTAATTTTACATCATGACATCCACATTCTTCAAATTCACTCCTGCAACCCAACCAGCATTTTATTCCAGTGAGATTACAGACTAAAGAAAAGGAAAGAACCAGACTTCTAATGACAAACTCACATTTTACATTTTTACTTTTGGATGAAATAATTATATAAGCTGGAAAAATGTGAAACTTCAAGATAACTTTCCTTGAAATTAAGTTGCAGTAACTGTTCATTTGAGAGGAAGCGGATTATTTAATTATTTAATCTAACTTAATTGATGATGCTTGGTAATTTAGATAAACTTGCTTCAGTCACGTGCCACTAATTGAATGACTTCTTCGCAGCATTTTTCAAAACAAGTATCAGACCAGACTCAATTTTTTTTCTGCTCATGTTAGTCATCGTGTCATTCGGAGGTCATACAGTCAGAAATTCTTGCTGTTGCTTGGCTGACAGACGTGGCAGACGAAACCTCAGACTTCCTTGTTCCACCTGTGAAAAACAAATGGTTGTGTTTAGTTTATTAACTGAAAGTAAAGCTGGAGCTGTTTGTGGTCGCTGTGTGGTGGAGTTGTTTTGCCTTTCCGGGCAGCAGAAAAAGGTGAATCAACTAAATGCGGATGGATCTGAAAGTGACGCTGTAGTTTTTACAGTTGTTCACTGACCTGAAAACAGTTTGAAGAAGCAGAGAGTGGCCAAATTGGGACTCTGTTTTTATGTGTTTGATGCTCGTTTTGTTGGTCGTTATTGAAGTGATTCTGTGTCCATCACTTTACAAAACACTCTTGTTCAAGTTGTTGATTTTTAACTAATATGATGAGTAACGCAGACGGGATCCTAGAAACAGAGAGTGCGCTTGTCTGAGGGGGGTGAAGCAGACGGTGATGTCGTCATTGCACATCACTTACTGTAATGCAATCTGCACACTCACTGTATGAGCTCACATCACTGATGTACAAAGACACGGAGCGAGTCAGCGTTTATGACAGTTCGCCTGAGCGGCTGAGTGTAGCTTTGCGAGTGAAAAAAAAAAAGAAGAAGAAGAAAAACAGCAGCTTAAAAGTCTGTTCACCACATTGTAAACCATCCATCTCCACAACTGTTGGCACTTTGACCTACAAACAAGCCCATTATTACTCACACCGCTGCCTCCGTGAATTTTTAACCCATAATGGTTACTATTTGAGCAACTTTCCCAGAGCTTTGATGTAGATATGTTTATAAGTGTGACATAATTGCAGTGTGATGATGGCTTCAGGGATATAAAAGCAGAAAACTACACGATTAGGAGCCTTTTTGATCATTCAGAGTTCATTTCCTCTCACGAAAACACCAGCTGGATGCATAAACAATGACAGAGTGAGGGTTAATTCCAGGGAATCAAGCTGATAGGGCTGCTTCCTGGAGTGATGTCACACCGTCTGCATCAAGCTTGATGAAATATCGGGAAATAGGATACTGAGACATGTGACACTGCAGTTGTTTACACACGGATGTAATGGTGATCCAAAATGAGGGCTCAGTCCACAAATCTGTAGGTTTTGACCTGATAACGACGCAAAATAAAGATGTGAAAATCTGTTTTAATAAAAGAAAATTCTTTTTTTTTTTAATTCGGTGGTTATTTTTCATTCTTTTCCTGTGTTTTTTGGTGAACCAGCTTCTCAAATATTATCGTATAATTTTTTTTACTGCTCTTTTTTCCAGTGCAGATTTTTTTTCTTTTTAATATAAGACAGACCTTTGAAAACACATTAAAACGACGTGTCCTCGCTTTGATCATGAAACACGGTGTCTGAAAGTCAAGCCGTACAGCAGCTTCCTTCAGCGTCAACAGAGCACCTGTTGAGACGTTCACTGAGAGCAGCTCTGTGTCGCAGAGAAAACACAGGAAACTCCACTGTTTGTTTGTCTGACTCAGCAAAAGAGAGGCACGAAGCAGAACGGAAACGGTGGAAGCGTGTGATTATGTGCGGCCCTGCGCGTTCGTGTGTGAGTGTGTGCTGACGAAACGACTAAAACACATCAGAGACGAACCCTTTCACTTCTTAAGCAACTTTGTTCTGAGCTGTAATGCTGTCACAGCTGTTTATTCTGCCAGATGCATGACTGTAACGCTGCTCCGCTGCTGGATGTTTTTCGGTTTGACAGACCTTTTTTTTTTTTTTTTTTTTTTGCTGATGTCTTCTTGGGTAATTTTCCAACAGCTCTTCCAAATTTTGTGTCATTAGCATGAGTGAAAGCGATTGCAGCACGACGTCCCTTATTGCATGTACAAAAAACCAATGATGCAACAGCTGATAGCAAATAGCTTTTCACTTTTTCATCACTTCTGGATGCTTGAATAGAGAGCGAACATCTGTTTGTGGGATCCAGTGTTTAAACCTTCCTTGGATTCGGAAACGATTTTGTTGCTGCACTTAAACCACAATTTGTTTTTTTTTTAGATGATATCAGGCTGAAATCAGTGAAAGGTTTCACCTCAACTCACCTTGAACTCACCACAACTGTCTGCTCCGGAAATGCTGTCAAACAGTCTAGACAGTGCCACTTTTGTCTTCAGTGTCTGACTCATGCTGAGAAGTGTATGCTGCAATTTCTCGCTCAATCAGGGAATTGTTTTTTTTTTGTTTTGTTTTCTGGCTTGCAATATTTTTGGTGTTATAATAAAAGCCAGAGTGCACTTTGCAGCTGTTGGAAGAGACTGCAGCTGCCACATGACACAAACAAGTCAAGAAAATAACATTCAAGGAGGGGGAAAACCCTTAACAGAGAGGTTTCAGAAAGATAAGGAAGTCATAGTGTCAGGTATCAGGAAAGCAATGAGCATGGAAAACTTTTTTTTTGAGAGAAGTTGGAGACACAAAGGAGAGGTTTACGCTTTATCAGAAACTGTTCAGAATTTCTGGGTTGTACCACACAAACAAAGGGGTTTGTTCTGGAAGTGTAAAAGTCTGGTTAATGACCTGTCTCCTGGGATTCTCCTGAATGAGGCTTTGGCACAGAATAGCTTCTGTTTCTACGAGCAGCGCGTCTCAGGTGTCACCTCCCTACCTGTGAGAAATGCAGCCAGGTAAATGTAAACCTTTACATAATATTCAGTGAAATTTACTGACAGTCATTTGAAAACAAGTCAGCTGGAAAGTAATTAGCTCCATGGAGCCCTGCAGGGTGTTTTATGAGATACTGTGATTCAGCAAGTTGTGATTTGTTTCGGGGCGGTTAATACGGAGATAAACGTTAGTCCTTGTTGGTTTTATGGGTTAAGAGACATTTTTGAATCCAAACCTCCTTTTGTGCCAAACCAGAACTCAAAACCAACCAATCAACTTGATTCCATCAAACCGCTGTCACCACCGCTGAAGCCAAAACTGTATCTCATTGCTGGGAAGAGTAATGACAGTTAGTGTAACGTCTAATAAAAACTGAATCGCTGCAGTTGATACTATGCTGTAATATTGTCTTACTTGCAACTTTGTGATGTTAAATTTGACAATCTGGGAAGTATTGGACACTAAACGTTGCTTGCAAACTTTACCAACGGCAGCCAAGGCATGTCTGCAGGAGTCTGCTGTCATGCACAAAGTCATGTAGGATAAAGCCACAGTGCAGTATGTGGTACTAAATGTGTAGTATGTCATTAAAAACAGCATTAAAAACATCATAGTATAGCATGTTGTGAGAATCATGGTGTAATAAGTTCTGAAACATGTCCTAGTATGTCGTAAAAGACGTCATGTTGTTAAAAATGTCATAAAAATTCATGCTAAAGTATGTTGTAAAATAATAATAATTATACTATAGGCCTGTTTTACTTCAGAGAATCGCAACGGGCTGCTTTAAATTAGCTCCGATGGCTTCAAGCTGCCTACAGATCTTCTCCGACGTGCTAACATGGTCCGTGTTTACTGTGGCTGTAAACAGTGTTAGCAGTGCAGCTGATGAGTAGTTTGTGATAACTGGGTGGCCTACAGAGAGGAGCGCAGGGCGGAGTGGAGGTCTTCTGCAAAAAAAAAAAAAGAAAAGTGCGGCTAAACATAGTGAGCCTGGAACTTTTCCGCTTGAAATAAATTCAACACCATTACTGTAGCTGGACTTTCCCAGAGCAGCTGTTTTTTTTTTTTTGCTGTTGTTTTTTTTTTCTTTCTGCCGTTGAATGAGATCTCCTCCAATGTCCTTCCTCCTTCACATTTTCTTCCTCTTTCTCATGAATCAATGAGGCCCCGAGGATTGATGTGTTTTTGTTTCTCGCCACATACTGACACTTGATTGCTTGTGCAACACGGTTGAGTTAGTGTGAGATATGACGAGGCTGAATATAAAGTTGTCTGGCTGCATTTTGGGATCACTTTCAGATGGGCCGGTCAATCCACTTCGTCTTCATCTGTCTGGGGTGTATTGCAGTCAATGTGAGCTGTACAATGTGGCATTAAGGGTCAATGTGGCCGTTGTTTCCTGGTTAAAGTGAGTAGAGGATTTCCAAAACTGGTGGTAATCACAGTACTACGAGGACGACACGGTAGACACGGTGCAGCCATATAACATGTTGTAAAACCTGCAGTGTTTGAGTATGTTATAGTATAACATAGTAAAATATGCAATAGTATAGTATAGTACTTCCAACAACTCTAATTCCTGACGTGTAAAAGACTGTATATCTGATTAAAAAAAGCTAATTTTAACTGCTTGTCTTTGTGCTTGACCTTTGACCCGTGAAGAATCCCCACAGTGCCCCGCTGTGAGTGTCTGAATGGCAGGAAAAATGTTTAAAGTGCTCCGACACTTGGACAAAGTGGATGTTTTCCCTGTAAAGAGTGCAGCCGGAGGCGTCTGCCCAGTGAAGTCACCACACGGAGATTAATCTGAGTCAGACCGCTCCCCCTGCTCCCCTCTCCCTTTTCCAATCGGAGGCCCAGAGCAGGCTGGGAAAAAAGAAAGGAGAAAAAAACCCACAGCATACCTTTCATTCCTTATCCATGATCTCACGCTAACGGACAGTTTGCTTCTTTGTTGCCCCGGATATGGGATTTTTGAAGTTGCATAAACCAGCGGATAGATTTACAGACATGAACTAATCTTGATTAAAGAGTTGTTTCCTTGAACAGAGATCATCATTGATGAAGGAAGATTAAGAGGCCGAGACAAAACAAACTTCAGAGGATTTGAGGGAATTATTCATTCGCACATTGATTGAAGGAGTTCTGGATGAAAACGCACACACACATGACAGCTTGAGGATCCTTCTTTATTAAAACATAAGAGGAGAGATTCAAACACACAGGCACATATATTCAATCAAAAACATTTTAATTGCTTTAGCTGATTGAAAACATTAAAGTAGGATGCCAGCGTCCTATAACAGAAACCATTAAAATGCTTTGTTGCTTTTATTGCCTCAGCAGAACGACACAGCAGCTGCATTTGACTAATCATCATGTTCAGATCAACACAAGCGACAAACCCGCAAAGAATCAGCATCGAACTCCTTCAGCTTTCCGGAGCTTTCGTCTCATTATTTTGGTTTAAACGCCTGCAACTTCTGCTTCATTGACTTCAGTCCAGCAGCAGCTCTCTGCGGTTTTAAGTGAAAATGCTCCAATAAACTCAATGTATACAACCTGCTCAGCAACAAATGGCAGATAGATGAAGGTAGCATCTAGCTATTTAGCACAGAGGAGCTAAAGAAGAGGCCGCCTGCATGTTTGCAGTAAGTAGGAGTACACCTGTATGTAGAGTGCATGTGTTTTTTTTTTTTTAGTTGGAGTTGCAGCTGTGGCGGAAACCACATGAATCTTAATACGCCAGTGTGTGTTTCTTCCACTGCCTCCAAGTGGCTCAAAAAATGCAACTGTGAGGAAACGTGGGTTTTTAGGGTTAAGAGACAAGATGCAAATCTCAAATCTTACGTTCAGACACGCTTATTTTTTGTAGTTTTGTTCCTTATTTCTAGCAGTTGTGCTTATTACATGTGTAGAGGTAATGATTAAAATCCAGGAAAACTCTGAAATAAAGGCCAAAATGACAAACAAGCCAACACTTCAGCAAGATTATCGAACTGAAATGTTATTTTGGAGGTAAATTGAACTCTTCTGCTGGTCAAAGTTGAGGAAAGAAGTTAGTAAATTCTGAGAAATCTTAGTTCCAGCCATAATTTTTCTTTGTATTTGCACCCAGATATCTTAGATCAGCACATAACACATACATTTTAAATACACCTGCAGACTAGTAGGTATATAAAAAAAGTCTAACTGCCTTTTCCACCTTTTTATGTCACTGTATTCTCAGCTCTCTGTGAATACTTGTGAATATAATATTAAAATAATAACAAATAGGAACACAACTACAATTCAGAATTATCTTTGAATGTACCCATCTGCTGCAAGAGTTGTTGTCAGAACACTCATTCAAGCAGTTTAAACCAGCGATTTCTGCTGTTTCGACGCTTTCGAGATGCATTTTTACCTGAAGCAGTGCATGAAATAAGCTGTCTGTATGCAGGTCATGGTCACACGTAGATTTGTGACGGAATATGTTAAGTAATCCGGAAACTGACCTGCTAACCTTTGGTTTGTTTCCCAGAAATACGAGCTATCGCTGCGCAGAAATGTGTCTGTTTCCTCCTCTCACACACCCACACTTATTCAGCTGCTAAACAAGCAAACAGAAAACCAACATCCGACCTGTTTTGGTGTGTAAACCTTCATCAGTAGTGCTGCTCTTATCTGATTTTCTGGGTGAATGTTTATGTCTGGATGGCAGGATGCAACGATCTGATACCAGAATGAAGTGAAGGATGCTGGCCATGTGTTTTACTGAGTGAGCTTTTGAACTAATGGTGGCAAACGCATGAGTTGTTTGTTATCCAAAGTGTTATATTGTTGTTTTGTGTTAATGCTCCACCGGCAGACATCTGCAATTAAGCCACTTATGCCAGATAAACAGTTTCCTTACTATCGTGACAAACACAGATTGAAGCGTTCACAGGGGCTGGACTGGGCTGCCTTCAGGATTAATCCTCTGGGTCGTGTGGTTTAGATTTTGGGTTGGAAATGAAAACGAGTTTCCGCGCTGCTCTGCGGTTTTCTTTCTGATTCACACACAGAAGGCCTGGGTCAAAGAGAGGGGAGGAAATCTGAGTTGTGTTACTTTCCGCCGCAGCCCAGTAGCCACCTGTCGACTGTAAACACTGAGTAATTCTCTTTGAAATAAATTGGAACGAGCGCTAAAGCTCAGAGGCTCTTTAATGTGACAGATTGTATTTTGATGAAGCCAAAGGACTTATGTGGCCAAAATACATTACAGCTTCAGAAGAAATGAAAAACAGAAGCAAGCAGAGGAAAAAGTTCATCACTTTGAGTTAAATTTTTATTTTTTGCATCTGTTTCTTGTCTTTGCAGTAATCAGTGACTCCACCTCTTGTCTTTTCCGTCTGCTGCTATTGGCTGAGCTGCTCATCCATTCGTCGTGTCAGTCCACCCTTAGCTGCAGCATGTTTGGATCAATGATCCATCAGGTGGACAAACTCCTGAACTCATCGAAAAGGCTGCATAACTTGGTAAAGTCTCACTTCATACTTCCTGAACTCGCTCTGTGCTCATTTTTTCACTTATTTCCACGATTTTAGGTTTAGTTTTCTTATCATCTTTGCTGCATTGCATAATTTTAGCAACATAAGAATCAAAATGTAATACCAGAGACAAAAAAAGCATCATTACTTGTTTCAGCTTTCACTTAGAGAAACTCTTTGCACATTTTTTTCTTGAGAAATGTGGAGAACAGTCTCCTGCAAGCAGTCCACCTTGCAAAAATGCATTTATTTGCAACGTTTCAGAGCTCAGTCTTCATCAGCCAAATGGTTTATTACAAAGAGATGTCATCTTAAATAGAGAGTAGCTGAACTCTGCAACCATTTAACATTTGCCTAATGCTATAAGAGGGCAGGAATTAAAAAGCATCACTCTTCTTAATTTTTAACAACATACAGTTAGAAAAGTTAGAAAAAAACACACTATATAGTTCTAATCATAAATGTGCTCCAACATCTTTTTCCATTTAATAAGTAAAATACTATCATATGAATGTTAAAAACATCAAGGACCAAATTGGACTCTCAAAAATAAAAACATCTTCAAAATGTTGCAGAGGCCACATGCAGATGAACCTGCAGAAATACATTTACATTAATGAGGAAAAAGTGAATCAATTAATAAATAATGAATACAGAAAGGTCTCGATAAATGTCAGTCTGCTCACAATACATATTAATATTGGAAATAATCATTAGAAGTACCTCTACTGACCTGATATCAGCAGTAAACATTAAACAAATTTAGTCCCTACAATCAGAATGAACATTTACACTGGCAAGTAGGTTTTATCATATGAGGAATTGACTATGTAGACACCAAAATGAAGATTTAAAATGTGTTGCAAGACAAATTAGCAGCAAGTGTAGCAGACACAAGGGATTATAAGCAATAATAAAAAATAATAAAGATGTTCCCAGTGTGCAGGAATGTGAAAAGTCACATAGTATGTAATTGAAACAGCTTGAAATGCACAAAAGGAGAACAAAAGTTAATTAAAAGTTAACTTTTGTTAAATTAACACATTGAATAAAGATCCTGCCAAGAAGAAAATACATATATTATGCAAATAACATTTAACATAGCATACAGAAAAGGTTAACATCAATAATAGATTAGACAGTCTGCAGGTTTTACCTTTAGCTGTCATTACAACCGTGTAGATTAAACCTCTTTATAGCACGAAGAATGCAATAAACATAAAGTTGCTTCAGAAAGTATTCACTCTTTCACATTTTGCACAAAATTGTGTTGCAGATTTCATTTTAAATGAATAAAGTTGTCATTTTGTCTCCTTGATCGACACTCATTTACCCATATCTGGACTCCAGTTTGATTCCACCTTAAGGATAATTAAAGCAAACAGGAAGTACCTGATCACTATTTGGACCCACAGCAAAGAGTCTGAATACTTTGTTAATGAGAGGTAGTAAATTCTGACTTTTAATAAATAAAATAAAACCCATTTACACTTTGTCATCATGAGTTTTTGAGGGTATACTGGTGGAAAAACAAAAACAGACAAAAATCACAAATTGTTGCAATAAATAGTTGTTGTTTCTTTAATGGAATCTGCCGAGTTTAGACGACTATGAGACAATATACACAGTATACTTGAATTAATATTTCATATTTTAATTGTCTGTATATGGTTTTATTATACATGATTATTCCTCCATGCAAACACAAGAGAATTAGGCTAACATTTATCACAAAAGACCTTTAAATGTACTAAACTTAACGTGAACTAAACATGAAATGTGTATTTATTCATCTAAACTATTGATTCAAGACAAAACCTCGTTTCTCATCAGGATTCCACTTTCATTTGCTGTGATATATGGAACTGTGGGTGTGTTTTAACCGGCTCTTCTCCTTATGTTTCCAACAGACAAAAGAGGAACTCGTAAAGTTTGCTGCTGTAGAACACAGACTGAGCAGTCTTCCTCACATTCAACACACTGTTGGCGATTTCAACTCGTTGAAGGTAATGACGGAATCAAGGAATTCAGTTCAGATTTCACTCGTTCATTGTGGAAACACGGCATCTGAGCGCTTCTCGAGTCAGTAAATCAGTGTATTTAATGTCCCCGCAGGTCAACGAGTCGCTCTCTCAGCTGTACTCCCACACTCTGTCCTTCAGGGTGCACGTCGACTGGCTGAAAACTGCAAAAGAAAATGTCAGTTTGCCCATTCAGTCAGCTGAGACCACAAGTACTCAGCTCCAGCAGCTGTTCCGCCTCGCCAACACGTCCCTTCATCAGGTGAGAACACCAGACTGGTTTTGGTTTATTTACATGGACGATTTAAACCATAAATAAAACTAAAAAATAATTATAAAATTAGCAAAGATATTTTACTGCCTGGAACAAAACCTAAACAGGACATGATAAAGATATGATATTAACACTGAAAAATAGACAAAAACATCGTAAAGCTTACGAAAAATGAAAGGGAAAAGGTCAAATTTAATCAAAAAAGAACAGAAAAGCTCAAACACCTTGCTTTCACAAAAAATATGTTTCACTCATTTTACATTGACACCTTTTAGTGGCAGTAATGTGTCTTAATTTTACGGTAGTGCTACAGTTACAGAATATCACAAAGTTACAAAAGGGAAAAATGAAAAATGATAGACCCACAAATTTTAGAATATGTGAAATCATAAGATCAAAGTCATTATCAAATTTCCACTCACTGAAAAAAAATGTAAAAATTTAATTGTACAAAATTTTCCAATTATTTTTCTCAGTATTTTCCATGCATAATATCAATAAAATTGCAAAAATATACTTTAAATTTACATGCTTAGTATAAAAAAACATTAAAATGTGTGACTGTGAATAACCATAAATTAGAATTTATTACAAAAAAAAGTCATCTTTTGACATAAAATGACATGAAACTGTCTCTTTTTTAAAAATCTATCTATTGAATGATACTGTTGTTCTTTATATTATCAATAGCATGGGTAATTTAGTTGTTTTATTATGTAAATAGGGATCATAAAACATCAAAAGACAAATAAATACAGCATTTATGTAAAATTATGTTTAGAAAATCTATTTTAGTTATGGAAAATTGCTATATTTTTATGGAATTATTATTTTATGTTATTTTAAACTATTTCTTTGGCACCCAAGCTGTTAGAATATTACATTGTTTTATGTTTTCTATAGTGTAGTGAAGTTTAAAGTAACTGAAGTATGATAAAAGAAAGACTTCTATTTTCCCTCTTGAAGAAACAAATGATAAAAAAAATATAGAGAAAGTCAACAGCATGCAGGTTTTTTATTTATTTATTTATTTTTTAATTGACATTTTGCTATAATAAAACTTTGCATTCATACAAAGCGTGTTTAAAGTGTTAAAACTGAAAGTTTTAACTTTTTGTTCAGGTGTAAAGTTTCCCATTAAAATCAACCATAAATGCAAAAATCGATCTATTGTGGCTTTATGAAGAAACAAATGAGGTTTATGTAAACACTGCTTTCTCAGATTGTGAACAACAAACTAGCTGCCTCTGAGTTAATGTGACCTCATGTGTTGATTTTTCTCCATCTTTAGATCAGGGAAGAGGTTCCTCAGACAACGTCTCCTTCCCTCCCTGAAGTCTCCTTAGCCTTTGATGCTCTAAAGTTCTCTGTAGAGATCTCTGACCGGCTACAAGCCTTCTGTCACTGGTCAAAAAGAGCCCTACGTCGTCTCCAGAGACAATCCCGTTGCCCCGGACGTTAAGACGAACAAATCCTTCAGAATGCAAGCAACTGCTCATGTCTTCCTACAAAACCACTTGCAATTTTTTTTTTTTTAAATGAGGATTTTTAGCCATGCTGCTGGTGTATTTTGAGATCAGGCTGCCCACTGCTTTGGTCGAGACCGAAATATCCATTGGAGGAATTGCCATGAAGTTCGATGCAGACATCAGTGGTGTCCCTTGATGTTTTTTCTGTGGCGCCACCTGTACGTCAAAATTTTTACTTTTTCTGTGAAACATTTCAAAGATGGACTGGAAGAAAATCTGGTTCCCTTGTAGCACCGTTACATTTGCGGTCCTGATTGAAATATCTCAACTGTTGGGTGGATTGTCATGAAATATGCTGAAGAAGTTCTGTTTTCCCACTGTTTCATTCAGCACCATCATTACGTCTCATTTTCAATGAGCTTAACACTTACAAATTCAGCACCAAATGCCTCCAAAACTACCATTCAATTGGTGACTAAGGTTTTTGTGCAAATCAGCCAGTGTTAGCATGCAAACATGCTAAACTAAGATGATGGGCATGGCAAACATAAAGCCTTTATAGCATCAGCATGTTATTAAATTGACATTAGCTCAAAGCATCGCTGTAGATTCAGTAAATACAGCCTCTCAAAGCTGCTAACATGGCTGCACCCTCAGTCTTGTTTACACATGGTGATGTGCAGACGCTGTTCTGACACACAAAAGTTCAGTACAAAACAATTAAGATGAAAATTCAAGAGTTGCAAAGTTCTTGATGCATTACGAGGGTTGATCAAAAAGTTATAAGGCAGCGCCTGTAAAAAAGCAAAAACCTCACTCAATTTAAATGTAACTACCATCCTTGTCAAGTTAGTTTTTTCATGTAGCGAGACACTGCTCCTTATGTTCCTGCAACATTTGAAAAGCTCCCTGGAAGTCCTGAAGCGACCCTCCACTTGTGTTTTATTTTGAGGAAGAGGGAGAAGTCACAGGGGGCCAAATTTGGTGAGCAGGGAATTTGGAGAGCAACAATTAGGTTGTTGTGGCCAAAAAAATGTGTGTAATCAACAATGGGCACAAAACATTTGAGCTCTCACATGTCAGAGTGCACAACCACATGAATGTCTAAAGTCCTCCTGACCTGACAGGCCTTTTTGGCTTTGAAACTTTGGGTCATTGCTGTAAAAACTGTTGTTTCTTCTCTTGATGGTAGCTGCAGACCCGCCTTTTATCACCAGTGATGATCCTCCAAATGCAGAATGTGATGTTTGCTCTCTGCTCCAGTTTTTCTTGAAAAAAACCCCAAATGTGCACTTACCAGTGGTCATGAAAACATGTCTAACTCTGATGTCAACATCACAACAACCTTCGTCAAGACAGCTACTGCTCATGAAAAGTCTCAGTACTTTTTGACCAACCCTTGTGCAAGGCTTTGTGTAGGCTGTCATTATAACCACATCTAAAATACAGAACAGAATGTATGTTTATTCCTTATGTTTAAGAAAATAAGTGTATGCCACATTTTACATGTAGCCTTTTGAAATGTGTCGTAAGGATGCACTGTGCTGACGTACTGTTTGCGACCTCTGAGACTGTTTACACTCACAGTGCCTGCTACGTGTTGATCTACTCAGTGAGCTAAATGACAAGAAAACATTGTGGGACAATTAATATTTTTTTATTGCTGTTCTTTTTCGTTTAAACCTATTTAGAATGCTATTTATGAGCTTTTTTTATGTTTTTATATTTGACAGTGTTTAGTTTGAGATGCAGGCATCTCACTTGTATCTATGGTGATGTCTAATTTAATAATAATAATAATAATAATAATATTAAGGTATTTGCTC